>NW_019154126.1:3962054-4152662 GCF_002288905.1 Enhydra lutris kenyoni
AGGCAGAGAGGCAGGCAGAGAGAGAGGAGGAAGCAGGCTCCCCGCCGAGCAGAGAGCCCGATGCGGGGCTCGATCCTAGGACCCTGAGATCATGACCTGAGCCGAAGGCAGCGGCCCAACCCACTGAGCCACCCAGGCGCCCCAAAGATTTATTTTTTATTATTAATTGATCTAAACAGAAAATAGTTGGTTTGAAACAATAATAGTGATGCATTCAGTGAGTATTGCTTATGGATAAGTAAAATGAATGACAGCTATGTTATAAGGGACAGGAGGGAAAAACTGGGAATACTCTGTTTTAAGTTGTTGCACTGTCTGTGCAATGTTATAATATTATTTGAGAGAGGGATTGGATTAGTTGTAAATGCATGTTGTAAACTCCAGGGCAACTGCTAAAAAAAGTTAGGAAAAAAAAGTGTAACCGATATGAGAAGAGAGGAGGAAAAAATGGATTCCTGTAAAATGTTCAAAAGACAAGGCAGAACAGAGTGGAAGGAGAAAAAAGATGGGGAGTCTGGGTGGCTCAGTAGGTGGAGGGTCTGACTCTTGATCTCAGGTCTTGATCTCAGGGTTGTGAGTTTGAGCGCTGCACTGCGTGTGGAGCCTACTTAAAAAAAAGAAAAAAGAAAAAAAGGAACTAAAAACAAAGGCAATGAATAGAAAATAGTTACAGATATGGTAGATATCAATCTAACTATATGACAAATTTTACTTGAGTTTATAATCAAAACCACTCCCTAGTGGGGTGATTAAGAGCAAGGGCTACAATCAGACTGCCTAGTGTTCTGGAACTTTCTTTTTTAACCCTCTCTGTCTTGGGACCCCTCAGGGGCTTAGTTGGTTAAGCGTCTGCCTTCAGCTCAGGTCATGAGCCCAGGGTCTTGGGATTGAGTCCTGCATCGGGCTCCCTGCTCAGCAGGGAGCTTGCTTCTCCCTCTCCCTCTGCTCCTCTCCCTGCTCCTGCTCTCTGGCTCTCTCAAATAAATAAAACCTTAAAAAGAAAAACAAAACAAAAACCAACCAAACAACTCTGTTTTAATCATCATTTTAAAAGGGCAGAATAATAGTATCAATCTAATAATATTGTTGTAGGGTTTAAATGAGAGAGTGTATTTATACATTAAACTTTTATTTTTATTTTTTTAAAGATTTATTTATTAGAGAGAGAGACAGCAAAGTTAGAGAGAGCATGAGTGGGGCAGGGGGCAGGGGTCTTGGTGCAGAGGGAGAGGGAGAAGTAGGCTCCCTGCTCATGTGGGGCTTGATCCCAGGACTCTGGGATAGTGACCTGAACTGATGGCAGATGCTTAATCAACTGAGCCATCCAGGTGGCCCATATTAAACTTTTAGTACAGCATCTGGTATATAGTAAGCTTTCAATAAATGCTGCCTATTGCTATCTTCCAACAGAATTAGGTGTTCATTACCTTTACTAAATGCTTACTAAAATATTTATTAAGTACCTTCAATGTGTTAGGTATAGGTGACGTGCTGATACAATTTGGATTGTGCTTATTTTATTAATAAAAATACTACACGATATGTGTATATAGAAGAATTAGAAAATATATCAAGGACAAGTATGTGTGTGAGAGAGAGAAACAAGGAAGAAAAAATCCTACCATTTAGTAAAAACAATCATCAACACCTTGACAAAGATCTTTTCAGACCTTTGAGTATATATATATACACATATGTATTTATATGTATATATAAATGTACACATATATTTATATGTGTTTTATAATTTATATGTATAAATATGTATATATACATATAATTTGTATATGCATAATATGTATACATACATATTATTTATGTGTATATACAAATGTACATATATACACATATTTATATATGTGTATATAACGATTCCATATATATATAACCATTTTTTTTAAAGATTTTATTGATTTATTTGACTCTGAGAGAGAGCAAGCCCAATCAGGCAGAGGGAGAGGGAGGGGCAGACTCCCAGCAGAACAGGGACCCTGATGCAGGGTTCCATCCAAGGACCCTGGAATCATGACCCAAGCTGAAGGCAGATGCTCAACCAACTGAACAACCCAGGTACCCCTATATGTAACGATTTCTTTAAAGGGGATCATTATACATGTATTTTATTTGCATTTACATGTTCATATTTACTATATCTGTACCATCTATCTCTGCATGCATTTTTAAGTTTTAAAAGTGTACATTAATTTACCTGAAGTTTTATAGTTTAAGTCACTCTTTCCTTTTTATTCCATCATGGGAATTCCAAGAGATGCAAATGGGAATGAACTACAGTCTTCTTACCAGAAATCAAAGCCTCCATAGACCAAATTTCTTGATGTCTTTAGTGAGCTTCACTAAGAATTCAGGCAATGGCAGGAATATAATTGCATTTTCCATTCTTAGCTGGAATGTTGGAAAGTAAAAGAAAGACAAAATGGAAGGTCTACAAAGGTCAGATATGAGAATTTTCCAAATAGCAGAATCTCTTGCATATACTACTGGAATTTTAGGAAAGCCGGGTTTGGAGGGGGCAGTGCGGGGGGAACAGAGATGGAAGAGAAGGTGAAATTCTCTTTGCTTAGCTTGATGGTGAGTTTGGAGGAGCCCCACCCTCCTTTATTCCTGCCCACAGGGAGTCCCAGGAGATGGGGTGTGTGTGTGTGAGCAGGGGACTCTATTTCCCTCCCAGCAGGTCTCAGTAGTCTGGGAACCGGCCTCTCTACCCCCTCAGGCTCCTGTTGGCAGCTACAACAAGGGCTATGGGGTGTTACCAGGCACATTCTTTAAAATGTGAAGGAAACAAAACAAAAACCCACACCCTAAAGTCTATCCCACAAACTGGTCATTACTTCCTCTTGGTTCCACCTTACTCTCTAATGGAGCAAATGAGGGACTACTTGAGTGACAAGTAGAACTGCCACTTCTAATGGCTGAGGGGAGCCAGAGGGAGCCTGGGTCGGGTGGACAAGGTGAAGTGGGGAGAATATTAGGCAGCGATCTCAAACACAGAGCCCCCTTATGCTTTCCAGAAGAGCTTTCTGGTGAAAGTGATGTTTATGGTAGAAAATTTGGAAAATATGGGTAGAAAAGAAAATACAAATCTACTGTAATCCCACCTCCGCTGATATTTGAATGTACCCCAGTCCAACGTTTTCTGTGGGCATTTACTTACATAAAATTAACAAAGATGAGATCATAGCAAACACTTGTTTTTATAACCTGCTTTTTTCCCTTAACAAAATACTGGAAACATCTTTCGTGTCATTAAATGCTCTTTAACGTTATGTTATACCTTTTCACTTCAATTTTTAAGAGGTACTCGGTTACGACATTACATCTCTGTTTTGTTTTATTTGAGCTTTAATATGTATTTTTATTGGATGAAGCTGCTATAGGGGCTCGGGTTTCTCTTTTATTGAATGAAAGCTCTTTTCTCCATCTGTCTCCATGTGGTCCGTTCTGTTCATTTCATTTCATGTATATTAGTCACGCTGAAGAACACCTACTTGTTCTGGTACCGGCGGCTAATGGGCATGGTTTGTACCATGCGGGTTTGTGAACTGGTGAAGAGTGGACGCCACACTTGCTTGTCTGATTAGTCATGGTGCATGGAGGGAAAACCACCTTCCTGGGCTTTTGGTGAGATGTCAGCCCCCTTGAGGGGGAGGCGAGTGAGAAGCCGGTGCATTAGCTCAGGTTGTCCCTGAGGCAGTCTGGCCACAAGACTTTTTTTTTTTTTTGGAAACAGGGAAACATCTTCTAATGACCTTGAAACCACAACCCACTGAAAAATGATAATTATGGCCAAGGAAAAGTGAAAAAAAAAAAAACAAAACCAAAAAGAAAAAACAAAACTACTGGTCACTTGAATGACGGGCTCCGTTTTCATTAGGGTGAGCCTTGTCTCCTTAACTCATGACAAACCTGCCCAGCAATTATTTTCTCCTTAAGGGAGGCCTTCCCATGGACCTCATTACCAGGAGCTCAAGTAGATTAAGCAACTGTATCAATTTGTGGATATAAAGTGAAACATATTCTACTTTTGTCAACTACACAAATGGTATTTGTCCTTGACGCTGCTCTGTTGACTTTCCCAGGATCTTGATTTTTATGAACTGCATTTGTGGGCCTGGCTGACTTCAGCAATGACAGAGGCTCACCTCCCTGAGTTTCTGGGGCCTTGGCTTTTGTTCCCCGTGGTGTTCCCTGTTGCGCATGCTCAGAAGTTCCCAGCTCTCTGCAACCCCCCCAGCTCTCTTTTGCGCCCTTTCTGTCGCAGGTCAAATTCCCTCCTTCCCTGTGGTCGATACCCTGGCCTCCTCCATCTCTCCTTTCACTCCTATTCTTCTGCACTTTATTTCATCGTTCCCCATCTTCTGTTCCCTTCTCACCTTGCTCTGTGGTGACTCATTCACCTGCATCACCGCCTTTTCCAGTCTGCCCACACCCTGTTCTGACTGGAGATGAGTGGATCAGCAGTGTAGGATAATAATATAATAATAACATTATATGTATAATATTTATTATCATAAGATTATCTCTCAAATCCATCCAAATTATAATGATCACAAATATTGACAATTTTAATAATAATTTTATATGATTTCATAATTATATTAATTTAAACATTGTTATAAATATGTATAATTATATTATAATTATATATTTATCATTATAATGCTACAATAATATTTTGGATAAATTAGGTTAAGTAAAATATATTACTCAAATATCTTCCACTTCTTCCTTATCACTTTTGAAAATGTAGCTCCTGGAAAGTGTGAGATTATACATGCGGCTCCAGTTTGTGACTCTCACTAATTTTCTGTTGGGCAATACATATGCAGATCTTTGCATGGTTGCTTGGAATGCGCTGTTTTCCAATTGCTAAGAGCTCAGAGCTTTCTTTTGAGGTCATTGTGATGTCCTTGTTCTTAGCTACTTTTGTTTCTTGGGAATGAGAATACCATATCTTAAAGACAAGAATATATGTATCCTTCTGTTTTAATTTAAACTTAATTTAAAAGAGAAAAAAAGTCCCACAGCTACATCTTATCTGTGGTCAGATTTCGGTCTATGATGATATTTGGATTTAAAAAGTGAGCCAAGGCGCGCCTGGGTGGCTCAGCTGGTTGAGTCTCAGACTCTTAATTTTGGCTGGGGTCGTGGTCTCAGGGTCAGCAGATCCAGCCCACACGGGGCTCCAGAGTCAGCCGGCAGTCTGCTTGAGATTCTCTCCCTCCGCAGCCCCCTGCTTGCCTACATGCTTGCCCACGCACGCGCTCTCTTTCAAATAAATAAATAAATCTTTAAAAAAAAAAAAAAAAGGTGAGCCTAACCCTTCCTTCATTTTTGTTCTTGAGCTTCCTTTAATATTCTTTTTTTTTTTTTTTAGATTTTATTTATTTATTCATTTGAAGAGAGAGAGCATGAACAGGGAAGAGAGGCAGAGGCAGAGGGAGAAGCAGACTCTGCAATGAGCTGGGAGCCTAATGCGGGGCTGGATCCCAGGGCCCCAGGATCAGGACCTGAGCTGAAGTTAGATGCTTAATTGACTGAACCACTCGGGTGTCCGAGCTTCCCTTAATATTCTGGATGGTTTAGGCCATCAAATGCCTGTATGGCCACATGCTCTGTGGAAAGGTGGGTCCCTCCCTGTTCCTGTGATGCTGTCTCATTTCCTTATTTCCTCTAGAGGTGCTTAGACCTGACATCAGGACAATGAAGAAGTGTACCAATGACCCAGAGATCTGAAAAAATGAACTGGGCAGATCAGCCTGGAAATAGGGAAAAAGAATGAGACTGTTATTTCTGTTATTTCTGGGAGGTGAAGGTGGAAAAAGGTGCTAAGAGGAGCATGTGGGGCCACATGTGGTCATGGCCAGCCAAATTCATAATGAAGAAATTATAAGTAAACAAGATTTATGAATAGGGAAACGTGTCTATGGAGAAGCATGGGAGATAGACAAATGGGGGTGAGAATAAGAGAGTAGTGACAGAGAGAAGCAGCTGTGTGGAGATCCCCTGAATTACCCTAGTAACAGGTGTCTGTGCACTCAGGCTGCAGTCCCAGAAACCAGTGACTGATAAACCAGAGAGCGCAAAAACAACAGAAATTCATTTCTCAAAATCCTGGATGGCGGAGAGTCTAAAACGGAAGCACTGGCAGATTCAGTGTCTAGGAAGACCCTCTTTCTGGTTCATAGATGGCATCTTCTTGCTGTGTCCTCACGTGGTGGCAGGTGCAGGGGAGCTCTCTGAGGTCTTTCTTATAAGGGCACTAATCACATTCATGAGGGGTCTACCCTCATGGCCCAATCATCTCCCCTCAATGCCATCACCTTGGGGTGGCAGGATTTCAATACATGAATTTTGGGGGAGATCTAAATATTCAGACCATAGCAATAGGTCACTAAAACAAAGATTCTTAAATTGATTCTATTATAGATCTGATTTTCTTTCTTTCTTTCTTTCTTTTTTTCTCGTGGCTTCACAAAGATTCCATCTTTTTTGGAGCTGGGTTGTTCAACTTTTCCTGGATTTCTGTATAAAGGGGACATTATTATCAGTCTTTAGTGATAATGACTAATTCATAGAGAAGTGACTCTCTGTTTCTTGTAACTAGAGTCTAAAGGAAATGCTACCTTCATTTTGGATAAATTTTAGAGTTAATATCTTTTTTCCCCCTAAACTAGTTTTGATTTTCAGGTATATTCTAGCCCCTCCCTCTCCTACCTTTCTGTTAGGTCCACACAGAATTTTAATCAACCCAATCTAACCCTAGTTTTTTTTTTTATAAATACCTAAAACTACCCATTTTTGACTATTAATATTATTTTAAAAAATGATTAAATTTTTATTTGTTTCTGTGTGTATTAAGAAGAGGATGATCTTTTAATTTGTCACTGAATATAATTGCAAATCTTGCCAAGCAGGTTAGAAATCTTCTCTTTCACTGAAGTTAAGAATTAATGCTAACAAATGAGTCAGAGCTGTGGTGTAAAAAGCATAAGAACTTACTACAAGGAATAAAAAACATAGTCTTTATTTCTATTACTATTATCGTTGAGCAATAAGTACGTTTTCCTTGATCTATTTCTCAACTGTCTGTAAGCCACCTTGAGGTAGCGTGTTAGCTCTGGTTACCATCACAGCATACCATGCCTGGGTGGGTTAACCAGTAGGAATTTATTTCTCACAGTTCTGGAGGCTGGGAGTCTGACCTCAGGGTGCCAGTATGGTTGGGTTCTGGTGAGGGCTGTCTTCCTGGCTTGCATATGGCTGTCCTCTTGTTGTGTGCACACATATGGGGGAGGGGGGAAAGGGCAGGAGGGAGAGGAAGGAGAAAGGGAAGGGAACGAGTCGTTGGAGGTCACTGAGAGGACATGATTGCCTGTTGACCCATGAACTAGACGGGGTCATAGAGGGCTCATTAAGCCCTCTGCTGTTCCTTCTAAGTACATTCCCCACACCTTCCTTGTGCTAGGAGCCACTTGAAGGATGTAGCCTTGAGAGAGTGATGTGTCATTCTTGACTGTATACATGGCTGAACCCTGCCGAGGCCCTTCTGTAAAGTTAAGATTCCGGCAGGAGGATGTGAGGATCTACTCATCTTGCAGCTGCCCAAGATAAGCCCCGTAGGTAAGTTCCCTTGTTTAAAATGGCCATGGACCATCTGGGTGGTCTGCCTTTGTCTTCCATCTTTCCTCACCCTCCAGGTATGAGGGCCAGTTTCCAACCTCACCCTGGAAACTCCCAAGGTTGTGAGTCAACACAGGCTCTCGGGTGCCCCTTCTTCTAGGGGCACTAATCCCATCAAGAGTGTCTCAACCTAAAGTCCTCATCTAAACCTAATTATTCTCCAAAGGTCTGTCTCCAAATACCATCACATTGGTGGTTAGGGCTTTGACATATGAATTTTGGGGTGATATGATTCAGTTCATGGCAGGTTATTAAAGGCAAATTATAGTTTTTTTTTCCCCATGTGGATATTTTAAGCAAAATTTTTTTTTTTTTTTTTTTTTTTTTTTAAGATTTCTGGCTAGCAGGGTTTTCACCAAGGCCTCCAGGCACCGAGGCAGGAACCGACCTGTTGGGAGGCAGCAGGCGTGGGCAGCTGCCCTCCATTTTCTTCAGCCCTCCCTCTTCGGGCTCCAGGAGTGGGGTCACTGTGCTCTCTGGATGTCAGTCTGGGATCCCCAAGGCATCGGGCATCCTGTGAGCCCTGGCCAGGTGCCACCCCCACTGCTGTCCTTGCTACCACAGCCTGTGTCTGCCTCAGCTTGCCACTGGTGCCCCACAGTATTTTTTGATATTTTGTGAGTTTTATATAATGCAGGTTTTATTTTTATAGCTTGATATTTATCAAGTTTGGCAGATGATTCATTCAGAAAGCAGTCTTGCGACACATGAAAAGGGTAATAATAACTATCACATACTTGTCTCCTCCTATTTGATTTGTATTCAAAATAGAGCAAGGAGGTCATGCTTATTTACTTATTTTTCTAGTTGTTCAGTGACTGAGCACATATTTTAGTAAGTTCTTGCTGGATGCCAGATGCTGTGTTCCGGTGCTTCACATGAATGAATTAATTTTTCTTTGTTAAATTCATGTGGTGTGGGGTCCCACGATTTCCTATCTATGGTGCCTCCAGGAACTGTCTGGGAGAGTGAATTCCTCCCTCTTTCTGTGTCCTGTCTGCTGTTAAGACTTCTTAGAGGGTTGTCCCAGAATGATCCAAGGCGGACATGGTAAGTTGCTAAGCTAAGGCAGTGATGATGGGTATGGAGACAGATTCATGAGTTCTTTTGGAGATAAAAATCCATGGGATTGGATAACTGGACAGGGTTGATTAGGAAGAGAGGAAGGACTTCAGGTTGATTTCTAGGGTCCTGGCTGCAGAGATGAGGCTGCTACTCATTAAATAGTTCTATAGAGGAGGAGAGGAAGGTTCAGGGAGATTCGGAGAGAAATACGGCAACTTTGTGAACTGCCGGTAATATTTGTATGTGCACATGAAAAATTAAGTGGAGAAGTGAGATAATTATCTGAAGACTGCAAGTAAAATAAGTCCTTTTATTAGGAGAGAAAGTGAAGGTATGTTCTACTGTTAAGCACTTTGCTCTGGGATCTCTCCCTTGGAGACGATGCTGGTGAAGAATCTCATAGCCAGCTTGATGGCCAAGTGCTTCCTTTAGAAGTTCTGGAACTCCTGAGGTCCTAACGACACAATTCACACACAGATGGTGTCTTAGTTTCTTCCTGCAGCTGTTATAACACAAACTTATCGTTGTGTTTTTAACAACATCCATGTATCATCTTCCAGTTTTGCAGGTCAAATGTCCTAAAATCAAGATGTTGGCCGGACTGTGTTCCCTGTGGAGGTTTTGGGTGAGAATTTGTTTCCGTGCATTTTCTGGCTTCTTAGAGACTGCCTCCATTCTTGGCTTTGTGGCCCCTTTGGTCATTGTCCAGGCCAGCAGGTTAGCGTCATCAAATCTCTCTATCTGACCTCTGCTTCCGTTGTCACATGTCCTTTTCTGACTCTGACCCCCCTGTCTCCCTCTTCGGAAGGACCCTGTGATTACATTGGCTCACTGGGATAATCTAGGATCATCTCTATCTTAAGATCCTTAGCTTAATCACATCGGCAAAGCCTCTTTTGCCATGGAAGGTGACATAGTCATAGGTTCTGGGTCTGGGCATGAGGACTTATTTGAGGGCCACGTTTCGCCACCAAGGGGTCTGTCCTGCCCATCATCTGAGGGTGCTCTGTCCCATGAGGTGCTGCTCCTCCTCCTGCCTTTCTTCCCCTCTTTGCAAGTCCTTAAGCTGTTGGGTCAAACTTACAATTATGAGTTGATATGTTGACAAACAATCTTGGTAAATTGGGGGTTTGGTGGGGCTTGTTTGATAAGATGTGTCATCAATTAAGAAAGGTTTCACTGTAATTGAAATTTTTTTGGGCTATGTTGGGACAGGGCATCGAGGTGACATAATACTTTTAGCATTGTGTGTAAGAGTGGAATAACTCCTCAAACAGGAGAAGAAAGGGAAATCACCCTAAACCCTCCCCTTAGGGGACCTTGCATTCTTGGGAGAGGGGTGCCAGCTAGTTCCTACTCCTTGTAGAAAGTGTAGTGACCACTTCCTCTAGTAGCATTTCCTGACTTCCTAGCTGAATTAGAAGTTCCTCCTCTGTTCTTCCATGATGTCTGGGCAGAGCTTTATTTTGGAGCATTTATCACATTGTAATTCATTGCTTGCTTATCTGTCCCACTAGATTTTATCATGAGGAGAGATTATGCCTTATTCCCCATTGCATCCCCTCATACCTAAGACCTGCCTACCAATAACTGTATCTTGAATGAATGAATGAAAGGAATTATTTCTAGAACAGCTTCTGAATCTAGGATTTTGCTTAATGTTTTTATTTTTTATTTCTCACTGACTTGCAGGAATACTGTAATGGTAAATGAGATAATTTCTCTAAAGTGTGTAAGATCTTTGGAGAAATGTTTCATTAAGCTAAGTAAGGCTCAGGCACAGCTATCAAACGAAGCTAAAATTTATTCTCTTTCTTTAGTTTTTTTTATCAAAGTTGTTGGCTGGGAAAACTTGCCTCCATGATGAATTTGAGCCAACTGGCAAAAATGTATGCAATTTTACATAATGTCTGACAAACAGAAGACACATAATAAAGCTTCATGTAATGAGAGAATGAATAGTGAATTAATTAATAATAAGAGCTGTACTGTATTAGCCACTATACTTTAATAGCATGCCTTTTAGGAAGGTAAACAAAATAAAACAAAACACATATTGAATCTTGTACGTAAACCCATTAGGTCCTTGTTTTTGATGAAGTTGAAAGCATTTTTCTTCAATTCTCATCATTGGTGTATTAGTCAGCTTTTGCTGCAGTAACAATAAACCCTTGAAATTTCAAAGGCTCAACAATTATTTTTTACTCTCATTATGTGAGGGTTGTGCCTTGCTGTGTCTGTGCTTGGTATGGCTGGGTTGACAGAACTCAATTGTGCTCTACTAGTTAGATAGGTCTTTTCGTTCTTGGGCAAAGTCAATGAAGCAGCCACTCCCTGGGATATGCTTTTCTCATGGCTGGGTGCCAGAGCTCAAGGGGTGGGAGAACAGAGGTGAACTGTACAAGTACCTTAAAGCGTCTGCTCCATTGGCCCAAGGAAGTCATTGGTCAAATACAGAGTAACTGCAGTGGAGAAATACACTATGCCTATAGGAAACATTGCCAGGATGGAAGGGAGCAAAAAGTTGTGAACCAGTAATACAATCTGTCATAATCTGTGCCCGAGGTAATGTTTGTCAAAGTGCTTTTTGGCTTTCTGTAATAGTAACTGCTCATGAAAGCTTTTATTTGAAGTTCAATTTATTTAATTTAAATAGTAAGCTGATTATCTGGTCTTCAATAGGTTCTGTATAAATAGGCCCCACAGGTAAAAGTAAATAGATTTGGGAATTTTAGCTACAGAAAAATATAGTTTTATAAGTATCTAAATGTTTTCATGAGGGTCATGATGGTCAGTTGTTCTTTGTATCTGTGGATGTCCAAGCCAGCAGAAAAGGATTTAATTAAAGTAGAGATATTGGGGTATATTTACCGTAAGGAACGATTTCTTGACCAGTCAAGTGAAAAAGACATGAAAGGGGCAAAAGGTCTCCCTAGTGGATAATTAAATCATTCATCTGCTTGAAGGAGGAAGGCTGGGCCAGATGACAGGTTTCTGCCAATTCTCTTGTTTATAGTACTTTGAATTTTGAAATAAAGAAGTCCTTTTAAGACAGATGGTATTAAAATTCCTCTTACATCAGTAAAACGACACTAAGAAACTTAGAAGCTGGCTTAATGCAGAAAATGAAAATAGTAAGAGAAGCAGATGTGAGAGGAAAATACAACTCTAAGCATTCGTTTGTTTACTTTTGAGAGAATAGAACATCATAGTTAATTCCAATTTTAATATATTCATTTTTTTTATACTTTCTTCCCACAAATGTTTAATCAGTACCTACTATGTGTCCTGCATTATGATAGGTGCTGGTTGGCTAAGAAATTATATAATTCATAGTTGGAAGACCTGATAAATCAGCTATAAATGTCACGATCACCATCAATCTTCCTCAGAATTTTTTGCACACCATTTGGAAAAGAGAATAGGATTTTAATTTTTTATAAATATATATTTTATATAAATATATATTATTTATATTTTATTTCTATGATTTATAGTCATGGAAATCTAAATGTTAAAAAGATTATGCCTTTCAGATGATCATATATGCCCTTTTTGGCCTTTCTTTTCTTTCTTTTTTTTAAGAATAAATATCCTATTTAAGAATAAATATCCTATTTAAGAATAAATATCCTTTCTTCTCCCCTCAGCTTTATTGAGGTATCATTGACAAATACAAATGTAAGATATTTAAAGCATACAATGTAATGATTTGATATACGTATACCTTGTGAAGGGGTTCCCCCCGTTGGGTTAACACATACATCATCTTTCATATTTACCTTGTTTTTGATGAGAACAATTAAGTCCTACTCTCTTAGCAAATTTCATTTATAAAATATGGTGTTCTCAACTGTAGTCACCATGTTACATATTAGAGCCTCAGAGCTTATCCATCTTATAGCTCAAAGCTTTTATTCTTTTACCAACCTCCCTCTATTGTCCCCACTCCCAAGCCCCTGGCAACCACTTTTTTTTTTAAATTTGTTTCTGTAAGTTACTCTTTCTTTCTTTCTTTCTTTCTCTCTCTCTCTCTCTCTTACTCCACATATAAGTGATACCCTGAAGTATTTGTCTTTCACTGTCTGGCTTATTTCACTTAGCATAAAATCCTCCAGATTTATCCATGGTCTCAGGCATTTTTAAAGAGCTCCGAGGTGTTTTAAAATGACAACTGATCCTCTCTGACAGCAAATTATTGTTTTATTTGCCTTTGAGGGGGATTTGTGAGCAGGGCAATGAGAGGTTCAAAGGCTCTTGCACTGGTGAATCTCTTTTAAGAAATTATCTCTTTTGAAAAGTCAAACAGCACAGCATCATCACGAATGAGATTTCATCAGCGCAGACTGCCAAAGAGGCTCAGAAATCAGTACTTTTCTTTTTTCATGAAAGGCTGCAGCTATGACTTTAAAAGAATAACAGAAATATTTGTCACAGTAGTTGCTGTGTGGCATTACTGAGTCTTTATCTGTGTGCTAGCAACGGAATGTGTTTGCTTGTTTATTGTACCCAACCTGTGATAATCCTAGTTGACACTTATGTAGTGTTCCCGGAGAGGCTGGCAGCTTGAAGCACTTCAGAACTGCTGACTCATTTAATCCTCACAGTAGGAGAGGAGGAGCTCTTTCTGTAGTGCTACGTTATCCCATTTCGTAGATTAGAAAACTGAGGCATAGAGCTGCTAAGCGGTTGCATAAAGTCACAGGACTTGTAAATGGCAGGCCCGGGCTTTGAACTCAGGCATCGTAGCTCCATTTTGCTGCTTTTTATAAAGCGAGTCCAATAACCTGAGCTCTTAATAAAACTTAAAACTGATTTCTATTCTATTCCGTTTGGTTTTATCCTACGTCAGCCTTGAACTTGATTATCTGGCCTTACTGGTGAGGACCATGGGTTAGTAATTGCTTCCCTTCCTGCAAGTGAAGAACTTTTCATAGATTCTGTGGTGTTTGTAAAAATAAACAGTGCACACACACACACAGGCACAGCGGAATGAATGACGACCGTTTATTAACCCAGAAAGGCTCGACAGGGGCCTAAAATGACCACCCGTTCCCCAAGAACAGACAGAAAAAGTGCAGGGGCTGGGAGCCAGTGAGAGACGTCGCTTCCTCCTCTAGGGTCTGACGACCTCACACAGGCGCGCGGGGGCCGCTTTTCTCCTTAGACGCCCCCGCGAGCGGGCGCGACCCCACGCGCAGCGCCCCCGCGGCGGGTCCCTGCCGGTGTCGCGGCTGCTGGGCCCCAGCGCGTGGCTGCGTGCGGCCGGACTGCCTCGGCCCCGGGGACCCGGCTCCGCGTGGGGCGTTGGTGCGCCGCTGCCCGCCGTGTGGGGGCTGGAGGACGAGGGCCGGCTCAAGCCCGCTTCCTCTGGGTACCGGGAACGCGGGTCTGCGCGGGGGTGACCCGGCTGGGGCAGCAGACAGAAGAGGAAGGGCAGGGAGTGCACGGGTCTGAGCACCCCCAGCACGTTTCTCCGACCCACATCGCTACCCTCCCCCGCCGCCAGAAATCCCACCTGGCCGCCCCCCGGCGGCGGCTGCGGAACCAGGCTCGCTCCCAGGCCTCACAGTCGCAGCCCGCGGCTGTCTGCGGGGCTCTCCCGGTCTCGCCGCCCCCTCCCCCCGCTGCGCCCTCCCTCCCCGGTGCCCGACGTGCTCGTTCCCTGCCTCTTGGGTCCGGGCGCGCGGGTGGGTTTGGCCTGCGCTGCGGCGGCGGCGGCAGCGGCGAGGCGGGGGAGCGAGTGAGCGCGAGGGGCGGGAGCCAGTGTCTGTGTGAGTCACCGGTACCTGGAGTGTGAGCGACGCAGAGCGAGCGGCGCGGAGCCCGAGCCGGAGCCGAGCCGGGGCCAGCGAGCGCGGCCGCCCCCGGCGCCAGGCCCCGCCGCACACCCGCCCGCGCCCCCGCCACCCTTCCCGCGCATCGCGCGGCGGGTTCGCCAGGGGTCCGGCGCCGACTCCCGACCCCGGAGCCCGGCCGCCCGCAGCCCTCCCGCCTGCCCAGAGGCGGTGCGGGGCTCTCCGGGGGATGTCACAGCGGCTCCTCGGAGCTCCCAGCCGCTGTCGCACAGCCGCCGCCCCTGGGAACCGCGACAATGAACCCCCAATGCGCCCGCTGCGGAAAAGTCGTGTATCCCACGGAGAAAGTCAACTGCCTGGATAAGGTGAGCCAGGGGGCGCCGGGCCAGCCCGGACCTGCCGGGCGCCGGGCTGCACCTGCTTTGAGAAGTTTTGGCATCTGGGATGGAGGGAGAGGAGTGGGTCTGTTTGTTAGTGTATTGGCACAGGGTGCGGGCACGCAAAGGAAAACGCCCGCAGGAGTATCAAGACAGCACGCTTGGCGCTGGTGATGTTGGAGCCGGCAAGGGTTTTCGTCGGGGTGCGGGCGGCGAGGGTGCGGGGCTGCACCGCGCAGGGTGCGCGGCGGAGCGCGGCCCCGGGGTCCCGAGAGCCCAGGCTGGACCCCTTCCCACCTCCACTCCTGCCCCTCACCGCCCCGCATCCCCGCCCCAAGGATCCGCCCGCACCCACCTCACCGCCGCCCCAGCGCCTCTCGTGTCGGCGGCGAGGCAAATAATAATTAACCTGTCGTGGGGCAGCCGCTGCGGCATTGCTAAGAATAATCCCCGCCGGCTAGGCGCGGCGGGCAGGACCCACGGGGGGTTCATCCACCCGGCTGGGGAATTCCAGAGGAAGTGGCCTCGGGCCGGCCCCCGCAGCCCTGCTCCCTGCCCTTCCCGGGCGTAGATGGAGTAGAACAGCCTGGGAGGACGACCCCTGCGCTCTCCGGAGTGACCGATAATTGAAACCAGCCGGAGGCCGTCCCTGGGAGATGAGCGTGCGGTGATGGAAGTGCCTCACGAGGGCACCCGGTCACCTCGTCAGTCAGACCGGACTTGAGTCCCCCCTCCCCACAATTTAGTAGAAGCTGGACAGGGATGGGGGCGCCTAGGGGTACTTATACGGCCCCCCTCCTGCTCCTTTGGGTTGCCTGACTTCCGGTGGACCCACATTTGTTGAGATGCTACAAACACCATGTTTAGGCACTTTGAACAGGATTCGTCTTCCTTTTGAAGCCACTGCACAGGTTCCATTTCTCCATCAGCCAGGTTAGGATTCCATTCTGGCTGCCCACACAAGTGCGCTATGGGGGGAGCCTTGGCGGTTCTTCCCTCAGAGTCTGTACTTGTGGAGGGGATTCATTTAAAACTCAATTCTAATAGCGCCCTGCCTCATTTACTTAAGTGAAAGTAGGCAAACACATCTCCTGTTACCTACAATCATTTTGTTGTAGTATTTTCAAATAAGGGTGGGGCGGCAATGCACTAAAAATATCCCCTCTCTGTACCCATCCTGGAAAGCACTGGCATTGTACTGAACTTTTACATTTTTTTTTCCCCCAGTACTGGCATAAAGGATGTTTCCATTGTGAGGTCTGTAAGATGGCTCTCAACATGAACAACTACAAAGGCTATGAAAAGAAGCCCTATTGTAATGCGTAAGTATTGTCAACATAGCATGCCAGGTGTGGGTCCTCATCAGAGAAGGAAGGCGAGTGGATCTGCCTGTTCTGGAGACCTGACTCAGGGTGTGGGGCAGGCAGGGCAGTGGCCAATAATTTGTTTATGCCGCAGACTCTGGGGCCAGGTACTCTGTTGGAGGGTCACGGCTGGATGGATGTCTTTCTTAATGTGGAGGGCAATTCGTGTGTCTTCAACAAAGTCTGTTTTTGAGGTTCACAGTGTTGCAGAGTTGGGAACATTTGTTAGAAGCTGCAGAACTACACTCTGAGAAAGTGTGGGCTCTGAAGTGCATGTCAGCTTTCCATTTTAATCATATGATGTTGCCATGTTGCAATTTTATATCTGAACCCAGTTGCTAGGGAGAGGAGTCTCGCCTCATCTCAGCCGAGACCACTCCAGACATCCTAGCGCTTACACAGGGAACTGAAGAATAGAGACGTAGGTATTTCTGGCGGTTAGTAGTAGGTCTGTTGGTGGGGATTAAAGAAGGTAACCTTTTTTTGGACAGGCTTTTCTGTAGGCACGCTTTTAGCCTATACTCCTAGGAATTAGCTAGCATCTCCACAGTGCTTACCATGTGCGAGGCCCTGCTCTCAGCACTTTATGCATACTGACTCATTTAATCTTTACAGACTCAGGAAGGGGCTCAGATTATATCTCTAATCTGGAGATGGGTAAACATTGGCCTTTGGTTCCAAATGTCTCCCTTGCTGCCCTGGGGCATGTGTCTGTCTACTTCTAGAGCGTCCTCTCAGGCCAGAGTGTTTTCAGCTGTGGACTCTTGGCCCTGATGGTTGAGGTGCCTTCTTCCCTGTTCCTCTCAGGCCTGGAAGTGGCAGAGGATCCCTAGCTTTTTGGCTGGAATATTGCCAGAGATTCATTTCCTCTAGAGTTTTTGAAGTAGGTTGGTTCCAGTCTTCTAGAGATGGAGGGTTCATGGTTATTGACACTTTAGTCATGGGACAGATAGTAAACTTTCGGTAAACAAATGTCGTGTGTTCGTACCTCTCTAGGGAAGAACTTTTTTTTTTTTTTTTTTTTTTTAAATCTCTTTGTGTTTCTGTTGGTTCTAGCTTAGTGCTTATGGATAGACTAGAAATCAGAAAATGAGGGCACTGAACAGAATTCAGGACTTTTTGGGATAAGTCAAGTTCACAGATGTTGCCCAAACTCATCAATGTTTTCAACCCTCCTCTGCCATGCCTTTCATCGGGATAACATGAAGCCAGACTGAGCTTTCAGTGTCATGGTCTCCTGCTTCTCTTAAAGAGAGGTATGAAGGTCTGGTTAAACATCAAAGGCAGTCAGCAGTACCTAGATGGGAAGGGTCTCCTACGACTCATAAACGAGATAATTATTCTTTAGTTTAAAGGAAAGTGAGCCATTTCCCTCTAACTCCTCCAGCCCGTGGCCTGATTCGATCAGGCTTTATGGGCCACGTCAAGATTCTTTATAGCTCCACAGCCTGGAGTTTACCTGGTGATAACAATGCCTTTGGGTGGCCTGGGAGGCCTGGAGGAATTGGGAGAAAAGAGGAAGGACAGGAAAAAAAGAAATTGAAGAGAGAACAATTACATTTAATATGATATGATGGAACATATATACATATCTAATTATGTGTGTGTATACATACACACATACACACACACATATATGTACCTAAAGATAGATAAAGAATTGAATTATGGAGAAAAGAAATGATAAAAATAAAAGGCCAGGAAAAAAAAGAGATACAACGGGAGGAGAGAGCGTTTGGTTTCATAGGGCAACTTGACAATTCAATGCTTAATTCTTGGTTTCAGTTCAGTCCAATTAAAAAAGATTATCAGATTCTGCAGCAAGTCATGGATGGCTGGTTTGCACTCTGACCTAATAGTGGACTAGAGCCCAGAACTGGTGGGATTTGGACCCCCAAACAAAATGCCTGTAACTGTAGGTGGGAAACATCCTGCTGTGCTGTTTCATAGGACTGAGTCTCATTTTAAATATTTCGGGTATGTCTAAATCAAATGCTTACAGATTTTTCTCTCGAAACTTTCTTATGTAACTCACATACTTCGGTATTAGGTTTAAGTGGAATTTGGGAGATAGCCTCTCAGATTTCTTGCTTAACATGAAACCTGGTGGTGCACTTTGTTGAGCAGAGCGATAGGGGAAGACAGAAATTTAGCTTTAGTGGGTGAATGATTCGAATTGATGGTGTCAATTTGTTTAATTTAGCTTTAAGTTCATGGCACAGCTAGATATGCTGTCTCCAGAAACAGAGCCTGGCAAAGTTGCAGGTTCTGTCTGTGTAAAGGTTCCAGACTGGAAGGTTCCTATGCTCAACCCTTATTTTTCTAATGGCACAGGTTGCCATGTAAACTGGTTGGGCAGCGTGGGTTACCCTCTGGGGATTCTCATGCCTCTGCTCTAATTCAGGTGGTGTATGTCAGTGAGCTGTTGTTCCCTGTGGTCTTGGCCAGAAGGGTTGCCATAATTTCTCTGGGTCAATGGTGGAAAATTGATTCTCTGAGGCATACTGTTCCTGGAAAATGAAACATTCTGTTTCCATGTAGAGCAATATTTTATCTGTACCCTTTGGCTCAAGAGTCAATATATGCCCATGTTTAAATGAAAATGGTGATTCTTCCTCCCCTCAATTTGTTATTGTGAAAATTTTCATATACACAAAGTGGTTGAAAGAATAGTACAACAAACATCTGTATATCTTCCACTGAAATTCCACCATTATTAGCATTTTGCCACATTTGTTCATATTTCTATTCAGTTATATGTCCAAATATATCATTGTCAGACCATTTGTCAATTTCATACATCAAGTTAGTTTCATATGTTGATGTTTCTTTCCTGAAAACTACATCATCCACACACTAAGAGTAAGGGATGTTTTCTTAAAGAGTCATAGAGCTATTGTCACACCTAGGAATATTAACCAAAATATCATAATATCTAAAATCCTATTTTCACATTTCCCCCAATTGTCCTAAGAATGTCTTTTATAGCTGCTCTAATTTTTGTAATTTTCTAAGTTTCATACTTTATATTTAGTTGTGAAAACGACAACTCTTTTTGAGTGTTGAAGATTCAGTATTCTTCACTTTCATTTCTTTTTTTTTTTTTAAGATTTTATTTATTCAACAGAGATCACAAGTAGGTAGAGAGGCAGGCAGAGAGAGATGAGGAAGCAGACTCCCCATGGAGCAGAAAGCCCGATGTGGGGCTCGATCCCAGGATCCGGGATCATGACCTGAGCCGAAGGCAGAGGCTTTAACCCACTGAGCCACCCAGCTGCCACCCCCTTCAATTTCATTTGTGTTGATTTGCATAATCTGTCGGAGTTTTCATGAAATGGATTTACATAGCATTTCTTGTGGAAAAAAAAACAACCTTTAAAATAAATATCAAGAATATGATTAATAGTTTGGAAGGATAAACAGACATTTAAGTTTATTTTAAGACTACGTAAACGCTTTTTATTTTAATTGATACCTGGGGGCATTTTTTTAATGGGATGAAGTAGCGAGTATTTTCTTCACTTTAAATATGTTGCTTGTTTACATTCTCATGTTTTTAGAGGAGAAACAGGTTTTCTGTTTGATTTCATGCAGAGGAGAACACATATAAAATATAATTTACATAATATTTAAATTTTGATCTTTTGATAGAATGATCAAAGTGTATTACACACTAGATGTAAGATTGGCATAATACACATTGAGCTCCTAATGCAGTCGTGCACACTATTAAAATATTTAAAAACAAACTGGTCTACTTGAATACGTGCCATGTTTTCATAGCCTTTATGTTTCATAAGCAGGCGGTGGATTCTTCAGCACATTCAGGACTTTTTTTCATCATGGAATTTGCAGGGAAAAGAGGACTAGGCAGCATTGTTATTGCTAAGAGATGCTGAGAAAATAACAACACATAATTAGATAAAAAAATACCTCATATTTGTATGTGAATTTATATACCAAATTAAACTGCCCAACAAGCTACCCAAAGAATATAAATCCCAAGGCCATT
This sequence comes from Enhydra lutris kenyoni, assembly GCF_002288905.1. NCBI lineage: Eukaryota > Metazoa > Chordata > Mammalia > Carnivora > Mustelidae > Enhydra > Enhydra lutris. Next base: position 3,982,372 of record NW_019154126.1, read on the forward strand.
CTACCAATAAATTATTTAACTTACCATGTGTGCAAGTGAAAATTGCACTTGTTATGTGTTTGTTAAAAAATACCTCATTTCTTTAGATTTTCTGAGAACTGTTATAGCTTCTAAATAACAATGTCAATGGCCAGTTCATGTACTGGCACCAAAATCTAGTTATTTTAGGTCAGGGGAAGCCCCAGGTAATGATGCAGTAGTTTTAAGTAGGACCTTGTCAATAATTTCCCCAAGTCATCACTTTGGCGGAAATTTTTTTGGGGGCTGAGAATTTGTTCTGATCTGCCCACGTTGGATATACCTGGTATCTGTGTCAAGTGTATCTTTGAATATGGGGCTGAAAGAACAGAAATATCTGTGCTCAATATGTTTAACTATCTTTCCAAATAAGATTCCCTCTCAGCAAATAGTTTCACTTAACATCATTTTGGGAGATGTTAAAAATAAAACAGTGGGAGCTGTGCGTGGTGTTTACTTTCACTCTGCCTGTGTTAGCATTCGTCTTGTGAATATTTATGTCCTCTCCTCAGCCTGGGAGATGCTGAGCCAGTGCCGCTCATTCGGAGCCGCCCAGAATGGTCAGTGCCGTTCAGCTAGCCTGTCTTGAGGGCGATGATTTAGGCCAGCGCTCCACTAGCTCTCACCCACCGCTCCTCTGCTGCTCAGTCCTTGTCAGTGCCTTTACTAAAGCGTGCTCTGAGGACACGGGAGGAAATTGAATTTAAACCAGAGAGTTTTCCACCGGTGTATTTCCCTTATCTCCATTTAGACTTCTCAAACCCAGTTCTATAACCCTCCAAGGGCTTGAGTTATCTCAAGGGGACTTAGGAAATAGGAAATTCTTGCTATTAAGTTTGCTTTAATTACTTAAGAACTTTTCACGAAAGGCACTGTGGTGTAATTGGAGTTTTGAAGCAAGACACAACTGGATTTGAATCCTGGTTCATCATGTTCTGCTGAGCAATCCCCTTGATCTCAAAGCTTCAGTTTCTTTATCTGTACAGTGGGAATGGTAATGCTTACCCTTACAGGGCTGTGTGGGACTAGGGAGACAGTGCACGTCAAGGTTCCAGCAGTTTCTGGCATGTAGCACACCTCCAATAAACGGTAGTGCTTTTATTTCCTCAGTGGTACTTTTTTGAGGGATGAAAGAAGAAAAAGAGAGTAGAGGTAGAAGAGGAAGTATAACAGAGAAATAATAGCTATGCCTCTTAAGGGTTTTTACCAATGTTTTCAGACTGTGGGTTGTCACCCTTTAGAGGGTTGTATCCAAAACTGAAAGAAAGAGCAAGAAAGAGAGCAAAGGAAAGAGAGGGCTATCAGAGTGTATCTGAGTAGTGAAATGAGCATTGTTTGGCAAACCTTTTTTTCCCCGCAGTTGTTTGTGTACAACGTGTACTGAATCATGATATAAAAATATTTTTACTGGGAGTGGTGGTCAAAAAAGTCTGAGAAGTACTAGTTTAGTTCTGTATTCTTTTTTTTTTTTAAAGATTTTATTTATTTGACAGAGAGAGAGAGATCTCAAGTAGGCAGAGCAGCAGGCAGAGAGAGAGAGAGAGAGGAGGAAGCAGGCTCCCCGCTGAGCAGAGAGCCGGATGTGGGGCTCCATCCCAGGACCCTGAGACCGTGACCTGAGCTGAAGGCAGAGGGAGGCTTAACCCACTGAGCCACCCAGGCGCCCCTAGTTCTGTATTCTTAATGCCCCACACATCAGAGAGCTCTGAAAGTTGCCGGTAAGGACCATGCCGTGTGCACTGAGTTCATGAATTCAGAGAGCCCTTGCTTTCCCACTCTCAGGGCCAGCCACATCCTATCCCACACCCATCAGCCTTTAGGAGTCCGCTCAGCCGTCAGAGCCATCACTGCCCCATGAAGGCACCGTGTGCTCATTTCTCTGTCTGTACCCTCTGCTAGCTTGGGGTGGCTCTGAGGGCATCTGTCTTGCTCACTCTGCATCCCCAGAGCCTGGCACTTAGCACTCGATGAAGATTAGCTGCATCAGTGAATGTGAAGGTCGTGCTGCATCACTGTAGTTCTGCCTCCTTCCCCCCCTGCCCCCCACTGCCACGTCAGGGTGCGGCCCAGCCTACTCTCTCCGGGGCAGGCAGACAGAGGTTGGGCAATGTGAGAAGCTGGCTGGGGAGAGGAGGCTTGGAGGGACCTGAATGGTGGTGTGGTGGTCAGGTTCCACAGAGTCTGAATACCAAGGGCCGAAGTCTCCCCACGGAGGCTCGCCATTGCCAAGCCATGAGGAACATGGTAGGATTTCCCTTCACTGCTTGCAGGCTTGGTTTCAAAACTTGATATCGTTCTAGAAGCTTCCTTACTGATGCTCATTTATTTTCTTCTGGGTGTAATTAGAATCTGTGAAATAAGATAATTTCTACCTAAGAGGAGCTCTGTGGAAATTAAATGGGGGAACTATTTGTAAGCCTTAGCACATCAAATGACAACTACTAGATATGCAAATGTTAGCCCCCTCCCTTAATTATAATAAATTGAAAATTGTCTCATATTTCCCCCTTAAAGAGAGGGAGAAGTGTGACACTGTTAAAAGTAAAAGTTTCTCTGGAGAGATATTGTGGTTTGTGGGAGTTCTAGTTAGCGTCAATTATAATATGTCTTGCCTGACTTTTTAGTTACATACTACATAGAAAAAAATTCAACCTCTTGCTCCATGACATAGACTTGACGTGGGAGGATGATAGGTTTTTTTTTCTTTTTGGTTAAAATTGGATCATTGAAAGTGAGGGATAGAGACATTTTATTTGAACCAAACCAAAAAGTTTCCAGTGTATATGCAAGCTGACTGGATTCTCAGTGACCTTATTGAACCATTGATGGTATCTCATGACTTTTAGTATCTTTTGAAATCATTCTAGAAGACCATATCTAGTGTCAGGTACTGAGTTCTGTCACATTTAAAAGTCTTTGGGAAAGGGGCACCTGGGCGGCACAGTCGGTTAAGTGTCCACCTCTTGGTTTTGGCTCAGGTCATGATCTCAGGCTCGTGAGATCGAGCCCTGGGTTGGGCTCTGAGAGAGTCTGCTTAAGATTTTCTCTCCCTCTCCTTCTGCACCACCCCCTCCCCCTTCCCACTCTCCCTCTCTCTGAAATAAATAAATCTTTAAAAAAAAAGTGTTTGTGAAAGGTGCCTTGAATGTGTAGTCTCTTTATGATGATGTATTTATTATGGAATGATGTCAGATAAGAAAAGATTTGAAGATGAAGCACAGCGAGTATGTCCTAAATCACAGTGAAATGCAAGGTTAACGCAAGATACAGATGTGTGTGCTTCGAGGGATATTGATTATGTGTCAGGGGCCTGTGTAAGGGTGCGTTTCGGTATGTCTTCTTTAAATGTTTTCAGAGGAGTGCTTTACAGAGGCAGAGTGGTTCCTGCGGATGTCAGGAGTGAGAGAGAAGCAGATATACCCTCAGAGGACACCCTCCTTCTCCAGAGCCCGAGGCCCCTCCAGGCTCCCCATCTAGAGGAATGGAAAGCTGAATTTCTTTTCCTTTCTGTTTCTGTTTCCCTGTAGTGTTACTAGGAAGCCCTAGGCTCTTAGCAATGTGAGAAGTGGGATCTAGAGTAATATTTATGAGCTGAGTGCCCAGAACATTTCGCAGGCTTAGTGGAAGCATTGTTATTGATTCGGAAGTTCTGCTAGTGAAGAAAACATTCTGCAGCCTTTCTTGTCCAACCGAGATGTGGGGGCACAGGCAGAACCAGAAAATAGGAAGTTGTGAGAAGGACCAGGTTGGAACAGCAAGGATTGTTTATTCCAGCCCTGGGAACCCATTATTAATTTTTTCTGTAGTCATCTGTGCCTTTTTCTTTGTGGAAGTCCTTGAGGGAGTGACTTTGTGTTCAACTTCTGTTTACTTTTCTGCACTCTGTTGACTCATTCCTGTTGAGTGGGGAGCTAGAAGAAAACTAGCTCGATGTGCGTATTTCTGAATAGCATCAGATCGATAGGTAGATGGATGGTCCACTATACCTCTGCTTCAGCTCCGCAGTCTAAAAAGCCATTTCGACAAAAATCTTTGATTTGATCCCCTGATGCTCATTATCCATCAAAGGCAGGTGCAAGTCAGCCGCAGAGACCATGGGGAGAGCCGAGGGCCCGAGATCTGGGATGTGGACTTAGATGCTTGCCCTCCATGGCTCTGGCGACTTCCCTCACTTGCACAAACAACTCTGATGGTTCCCCACTGCCTGTGGAAAACACTACTGGCTTTCTGACAGACACCTGGGGGCTTCTCACCACCTACCTTCCTCTGCTCACTTCTGTCTCCCCTCCTCCTCTCCAGTCACACTGGGCTGCTTGCCTGGTGCCTTCATCAAGTGTCTTCACTAAGTCTCAGTGTCCTCACCTGTAAAATGGGTATAATAATGGACTAGGATTGAGGCTTCATTGGAATATCAAAATAATAAGTTGAGCACAGTTTCAGACACACAGTAAGGAGTTAATAAAAGATAGAATTTTCATTATTATAAAACTTGACCCATGATCTGATTCTTTACTCACGCTGTTTTTATGCCTTTCTGCCCTCCCCTCTTTTAAAGTTAGTTTCATCTTTAACGTACACAACTGTGACAGCCTTTGTCAAGCCATCCTAGATCTCTCAGTCAGTCACTGGACTCTCTTTGTGTGTTCATTGTAGTTTTATTATTTTTTTTTAAGATTTTCTTTGTTTATTTGTTATTTGAGTGGGGGAGGGACCGAGAGGGAAGGAGAGGAGGGGTGAGAGAATCTCAAGCCGACTTTGCACTGAACGCGGAGCCCCACACAGAGCCTGATCTCACAACCCTGAAATCAGGACATGATCTGAAATCAAGAGTCAGACCCTCCACCGGACCAGGTGTCCAGGTGCCCCTCATTGTAGTTTTTATACCTCAGCTGTATCACTTACTGAAAGGGCTGCCTTATATGATAGTTGTATTTGTCTCCCCACTGGGGCCAGTTTCCTGCTGAGAGCAGACCATGGAAGTTCACAGCCTGGGTTGGAGGTAGAGAGGGGCCTGGGGAGGTCAGGTCAACTGCAAGAGCTTGACTTCTTAAAGGTATTATTTCTGGCATGTGTTTAAGGAATTGAGAATGGATGTTGCAATGCTGCAGTGGAGTTCTGCCACTAGCCACCCGGAATTAGTGTCAGCTCCACAAGTTAAGGGTGTGGTCCCCAATAAGACAGATGTCAGCTGCATGTTCAGAAGTCCCCAGGGACACCCACACTTCTGACCAACTGGCTACAAATTGGGGATTCCCATAATTAATTACATAGCTAGAAATGACTCAAAGAAATCAGAAAAGTGCTCTACTTAAGATTATTATTTTATTCTACAGGATACAAATCTGGACCAGCCAAATGAGAGTACATGTAGGGCAAGGTGAGAGAGGGTTCTGGACATGGCTTTTTCTTGCCCTGGCCCTGTGGAAATCAGGATGTGTCTCCCTGTGTCCACCAGTTAAGAATCTCCACTGAGCTTTGGTGTCCAGGGTTTTTATTGAGGTTTCATTACATAGACCTGATGACTTATTGGCCAAGTGTGATTATTCAGTCTCTAGTCCCTTCTTGGAGAAGGTCCATTGATACTGCCCAACTCAAAGCCCCAGCCTGTCTGAACTGTTGATAAGGTGTTGCTCTCCCACATCATGAACTTTCCTGTCCCATTATAACTAAGAATGATGATCTAACACCCACCAAGTCTATTTAGCTTATCAGTAGAAATTGGGTAGGATTTGTAAACTGCTGACTGCACAGAGGAGGTGGGGTGGGAGGACCTACTTGTGGAAGGACCCTTGATACAGCTCTCTAGATTAGGTGTTCATCAATAAGCAGAGCTTTCCAGGAACAGATGACACTTTGGAGAGTGGGAATCCTCCCAGTTGCTTTCGTATACTTCAACACCTACGTTGTGCTCAGTAAATGGCCCTTCGGTAGAGCCTGCTGCCCAGCTAGCTTTGTTGGGAAGGTGGGGAACCTCTCTGGCTGGCAGAGCAATACAGCTCATCCACAGGCAACCCTCACTAACAGTGCTGACTCAACAAGAGGGGATAGACTTCTTTCCGTGAGGATCCCTGTGGTGATCCCAGCTGGAGCTGGCCATGCTTGGACTTAACGATATCCATGAACGGCAGCTACCACTAGAGAGTTTAGGTGATGTATTGAAATTTATTGCTAGATTATTTGTCACTGACATGCAACTGAACAAAGAATGACAGGAATAATGTCTACAGAGATACTTTGTAAAAACCGCTTTGTGACAACTATGTTTTTCAAAGTCGTAGAAGTGAGCCCTGTGTTTAGACATCAGACCATGTGCCTGTTCATTTACATATCCAGGTATTTTCTTTCCTGGAAATAAGTATGCCTTATTTACTTGCTGAGACAAGATGTAATCAGGGATGAATGTGTTAATCCCCGATAAATGACAAGTCTTTACACTCCCTTACAGAATAATTTAATTTTCTTTGGTGACTTTCTTCAGCACTCTGTCTTTTCTTTAAGATTTCCAGAACTTCAAAAGCAACTTGTCAAGATCTGTGCTTCTTCCCCTGGCCCTCTCCCCCATGCCAGCTCCCTCTTTCTCTCTCTCTCTCTGTTTAAAGTCTTTTCTGTTGCCACTGATGTAGTTCTCTGATTTTCTTAACATTAGTGAAATTCTATTTAAAAATTTCTAGATGCTTAAGGCACATAATAATTAAGGGTTATTCCTGTCAGGAATAGAAACACCGTATTAGAACAGTTCTTCCTCAGAGGCTGCTAAAGAAGGAAAATCCTGTTTAGAGGGTTTGCCTCTGTGGGTTTTCTTTCTTTCTTTCTTTCTTTTTTTTTTTTTTTTAAATGGCAGTTATGTAATGCCAGGTTTAATTGGCCGGGAGTCAGGAAGCTGGTTTATTTGTGCATCTCTTGTGTCATATGTACCTGAGGGGTGAGTGGTCAGTGAAAGCACCTGTGATTTGTTCCTGAGGGCTGTTGCTCAAGAAGTGTCCTGTGCAATGGCCGTCTGACAGATGTTGAAAGAAAAGCATATTGGTTTTTCTTTATACAGTGATGGGTGTATAACAGACACTGAATAAACACATGTGGATTGGCTTTAAAAGCACATTTATTGTGAATGGGAACAGTTCTTCATTTGACAGAAAGCCTCCTCTAACGGGCATCCTTCTCTGGTGGGTCAGGAGAGATTGCTACTTGGGGTTTAAAAATGAATTCCCCAGCAGGAGAAAAACAGGTGGAAACATAAAAGAAGAACCTGAATGGGGGAGGGATCCAGTCATCCTCAGAAGGGACCGACGGAGGAGTGCCGATGACCTCACCCATTTGTGCCAACGACAAGAAGGGAGTTTCATGAGATCCTGCAATGTCAGCGGTGTGTGTGTGTGTGTGTGTGTGTGTGGTGGGAAGAGGATGATAATGAAATTTCCGACAGCAGGGAGGTTTGCTCTGCTAAAACAGAAACATCTAATAGGTGGATCCATGTATAGAAAGAAAGATCCTTGAAGGTGGAAAGATGATGGAGAACATGGGGGTGAGATGAAATGGAGGAGAAGCGGAAGTGGCACCTCTGCGGGCAGACGGGAGGATACAACTGAAGCTTTCCCAGCATATTTACGCTTTGGCACAGAGGCAAGAGGCAGCAGGGAAGGGAGGCTTTAATGATACAGCTCCCGAAAGTTGACAGGAGGGTATCAGTTAATTTTTTTTTTCTTTGCTTTTGTTTACAGTTTCACTGTTTTCAGGCTACTTTGGACTTGATGTGGAAAAGAGGGAATGACTGACTGGGGAAGGAGCGGTGGTGAGGGCTTTGGAACAAGTGGTCTCTGTTGCCTTGGAGCGAAGGGAGGAGTTGCCGGTCACTGCACACGGCCGACTTTAGGAAAGCCCGGTGACCGTGTGTGTGCAGGAGCCCTGGCTTGGGAGAAACTCGGTGAGGCCGGAGCCGTGTACCTGGTGACCACAAGGGTCCTGGGCTTGCAGTTGGCCTTTATATGATTTACGGAGGAAAGGAAAGAAGGAATGAAAAGAAAGGTGGCTCAGTGAGGCAGGAGCCTTTGAAAAATAAAGTTCTGATTGAAAATGTGGTATTTCAGTGAGTGAGGAAAGAGGAATGCCTCTTAAAACAAAAGCCAAATCCTGGGCGCCTGGGTGGCTCATTGGGTTAAAGTCTCTGCCTTTGGCTTAGGTCATGATCCTAGGACCCTGGGATCCAGCCCCGCATCAGGCTCTCTGCTCAGCAGTGAGCCTGCTTCCCCCTCTCACTCTCTGCCTGCCTCTCTGCCTACTTGTGATCTCTGTCTGTCAAATAAATCATAAATAAGTTTTTTAAAAAACAAAAAACAAAAAGACAAAAACAAAACAAAACAAAACCAAAAAGTCATGTACGGCATCTCCTGGGGGCTTTCTGAGCTCTGATTACTACAATATACCTTTTAAAGGATGGAAGACTGAGCCTTCCAGAATGCACAAAAAACAAGAATGGGGTCAAGAAAGCTAATGGCTGGGGTGCCTGGGTGGTAGGTCAGTTAAGTGTCTGACTCTTCGTTTCTGTTCAGGCTGTGACCTTAGGGTTGTGAGATCAAGCCCTGAATTGGGCTCCAGGCCAGGCATGGAGCCTGCTTAAGATCCTCTCTCTCTCCCTCTGTCCCTCATGTTCAAGCATGCTCTCTCTCTCTTTAAAATAAATAAATATATTAAAAAATGCTAATGACCAATGTGCTCAGTGGCTTATTAAATACTCTAAAGACAAGTTTTTTTTTAAGACTTAATTTATTTATTTAAGAACGAGAGAGAGCGAAAGAGAGAGAGCATGAACAGGGGGAGGGGCAGAGGGAGAAGCAGGTTCCCCATTAATGGGGGAGCCCGATGTGGGGCTCAGTCCCAGTGCTCGAGGATCGTGACCTGGCCTGAGGGCAGACACTTAACTGACTGAGCCACCCAGCGACCCCTAAAGACAAGTTTTAAGCACACTTACAGTCTAAGAAAAAAGATGAACTATGGCTTGGGAAAGACGGAGTAATAATACAAGATGACAAAGAAGGAAGTAGAGTTATTTGATTCCTAGTTAGCTTTTATCCTTTCAACTGAGAAGAAGCTATTTAAAACCAGAAAAGTTTTGAAAACATCAATAAGAAATTAAATATTAGGAGAACCAACAGTAGGAAGACACCAAACTATTCAATGTAAAGCTGAGAAATGTTTGAACTTCTAGATCCAGATGAATGGCACCTCAGAGACCTGAGGACACCCCGGAACTGAAGGTCACGAACCGTGGCCCTGAACCACAAGAAAGCGTGTGTGGGGGGTTAAGGGAACAGGCTCTGGCCCTCCTTGGAGTCAGTTACTTCACCTCACTGTGCCTCAATTCCCTCGTCTGTAAACTGGTGCTGCTGCGTCCATTATTCCACCTGCAAAAAGAGGGGGGCTCTGCTCTCTCTGTGATAGCAATAGTACGTGCCTCTTCTGGTGGCCGTGAGGAACAAACGAGATAACTCGGGTCAATAACCGACTCAGAGCTGATACCACGTAGGATTAGTTATGTTCATCATTTCTCATTCTCTTTGAGAAATTATCTGCAGAAGAGAGCTCTGAGAGTTTTGGAGATGGGAAAATATCCCAAGTTTCAGAAAGTGGAAGAAGAGACAGATTGTAGAAATTACAGCCTAATAAATTTGACATTAATTCCTGGCAAATTTTTCCTGTGGTGAGTACAGAGATGGTTTGTGAGGATCAAAATAAAAAGTCCTCATAGCTTCTGTGTTAGTTTGCCAGGCCTGCTGGGCACAGTACCACAAACCGGGTGGCTTACCTAACAGAAAGAAATGTATTGTCTCACAGTTCTGGGGGCTGGAAGTCTGAAATTGGTTTCTTCTGGGGGCTTGAGGATGGATCTGTTTCAGGCCTCTCTCCTTAGCTTATGGATACCTTCTTCCTGTGTCTTTTCACATTACTTTTCTTCTGTGTGTCCTCTATGTCCAAATGTCCTCTTTTCATGTGGACAGCAGTCATACCGGACGAGAACCCACTCTCATGACCTCATTTTAACCTAATTCTACCTCCACATAAAGTCACACTCTGAGGTATGGTGGGTGGGTGGGTGGGGGTTAGATCTTCATCGTATCTTTTCTTAGGAGTGGGTTGGGGGAGGGGCACAATTCAACCAGCCCATACCAGTTTCACTAACAAAAGTCGAGCAAAGCAAAATTAGCCTTATTTTTCCGATTGTATAGAAGAAGGAAGACATATATATATAATGACCTTTGAATTTTTAAAAAGACATTCAATGCGGTGACTTTTCATAAATGAAACTTATGGTGAGTATATTCTCTTTCCGCCTTCCCTGCAAGCACTTAATTTAATCTGCATTTGAATTACATGGGTCTGTTTCATCATTTGATGAGTATGTTTTCAAGACCTCACTATTATTTTCAAGGCTTAATAATAATCTTCTCTTCCATTCAGGACCTTTACTTTGTGACATTATATGCATTGTCAGCTTCTGAAACAATTATGGAATTGTTCTCTGATGGATTGTTCCTCCTCATAAGAGAATGGCATTAAAATATTTATAGGGAAATGAATTTCAGGTTCAAATGGAAAAGGCCAGAAGAAATATGATTTAAAACTTCATAGAAAATGACACAGTTCTTATCATTTTATTTTTTAAAAAGGGGGAAAAAAATCTCATGACCGTGACCTAGGCTCTAGCACAATTGAAAGATTCTGGTGTGGAGATTTATAATCGCAACATTCCCACGATTTAGGATTTATATTTCAATTTCGGGATTTAATTATTAATTTTATCATGAAACGTACTCAGATGGCTTTACTTTCTTTTATTATTTTATGAAGTAGGAGGAATTTTGTCTGTGTCTCGGGACTTGGTTGAGTGGACTTGTTCCGCAGCACTGGCAGCTGCGTGGAAGTTCTGGGCTGCTGAAAGGAATGGTACATGCTCACAGCACAGGTGGCTCCTGTGATAAGGCTCGTGTTGGTTCTGGTTTGTTTTCAGTGGACACACTCTCTGGTTTGCCTATTCTCTCAGGTGAACTTTGATACCAGATAGAAATCTTACCCACCCACGGGGTTCACGCATACTTTGAAAAATAGTATTTCTCCTCCACCCTTGTGCTCCTGCCCCCCTGACTTTGAAAACAGATCCCAAACACACGCCTCCTTTTTCCTCTTCATAATCAGATCTTAACTTTGAATGCCTCCGAGTAACTGTTGATGTTTCTGTCTTGAGTTAGTTTTTTGATAACTCTTTGTCCACTTACGCATGACTGCTTTCTGCACAGTGCTTGTAACACTGTTGACAGGATGCCATACAGAGACCTCTTTGGACCTTAAAAAAAGGACAAAACTACTTCTTCCCAGTTACACTGTTATAACCCTCCCTCCTACCTCACCCCCCAAATAAATGAATGACTCTAGATTTTTTTTTTTTCCCCTCTAATTTCTACTGGTCCTTTCTGTTTTTATTACTTGAGTGGCCAGAAATTCAGCCTTGTGGTATGATGGACACTCTTAACTTTTCTAAAAACCTTTGTTCTCGAATAGGATTTCTGCATGAAACTTCAGTGCAGTAACCTGTCTGGCTTTTGAGAGGCAGCAAAGGCTGGTGGTGGCTGCCCCCCCCCACCCGCCCCGTCCTCTCGTGCTGTGGGGCTTAATTTCTGCAGAGGCACTCTGTGTGGGAAGGAGAAGAGAAAATAAGTACAGCCCGGTCTATGTGGAAGCAGTAAGGCCCCACACTGCCGCCTTCCCAAGGTGTGCTCAGTCTGTTTTCTTCTCTCCAGACCCAGGCAGTGCTGTACCCACCTGCTGTCCACTTTGCAGAGGTAGCCATTGTTTGAACCCCAGCAATGCAGTGATTACCCGGGTTTTGGGTTTTAATTTTAAAGCTGAACACTTAAAGTTTTACAGGCACAGTCCTCCAGATTTCAGAAGTTCTTGTGTCTATTTTTCAAATTGTTAATATGAACATATATTGTCTCTTTAACATTTCAAATAACGTTGAGAGCTGTGCTTTTTTTCTTTCATACTCTTTTGTACTGTGAGCCTCTGAACACACCGGTGCTGTGGAAGCCCGTTGAGTGCAGAAGACAGAGGGGAAAATTTAGTGTTACAGCTCATTTACATTAGGATTCACTTTCTAAATTTGGCTTTAGTGTTTGCTTTAAAGAATATTTATTTTCTGTGTAGTATTAATAATATAAGGCCTTCTGAACTGAGGAATTGTTCTCTTTATCATTAAGTCCATGTTTAGTAAACATTTCTCAAAAACTCTGAAGACAATGAAACATTTCTGAAAAATATAAATTCATGTGTAGACTCATTATGAATTTTCTATTTTGCCTGCTCAATTTTATGTGGCCTTATTACATTATGCATCATTTAACAAATACAAATGCAGCCCTGCACCTTACTTTTATGCTGTAGAGACATTTTATTTCCATATAGACTTATTTCAAGAAGTTAATTGGTAATACATTAGCCTCTGTAACCTTGCTGTGTGGTGTAGTCATTAGGAGCCCAGGCTTTGAAGTCAGACATTTTGGTTTGAGCTCTGCACTCCACTTGGAAAATCACGTCGTGTCTCCAATCTTCGTTTCCTAATCTGTAAAATTAGGAAGCCAGATGGTGCCCCTGAAGCTGTTGAGGGGGTCACATGAGATAGTGCCTGTGAAGAGCCTGACCCATCGTCACTGCACATTTCTGAGCCAGAAGACGCATGGTGTGGGGCAAGCATTTGGGGACCAGCAGACTGGATATCTGGGATTCGAGGCCAGAGAAAGTCCACAAAGGCAGGAAAGAGAGGTTGAAACCAGGGAGACCCAGACTTTGGTTCTCCCTGTCCTCACCTACCACCTGTGATGTTGCTTTTCTGAAGGGTGATTCTATTATTCATGTATCTACAAACAAGGAAATGGATACAGAGTGTACCCCCCCCACCTCCCAAAATCATGTTTCACTTTAGCAGAATACATGGGAAAAGATTTGTGGTCATTGGCATGCTGGACTAGAACTTGATGCATCTATCTCTGTATTTTATCCAAATAGGAAGTTATATTACTGTTCTGAGGTTCATGAGTTCAGAGCAGAGTTTGCACCTGGAACCAAGTATGTTTCCTGATCTACACTTGGCTAGGCTAGTTAAGTGTCCGGGTGGAATGATATGCTTTTCCTTTTCTTTTTTGGCTTTTTCTGTTCTGGATTAATGGTGGATATTTGTTGATAGTGGGTACCTCTGTCCTTGTAGCCTGTGTTGTGAGGTGTGGCCTGGGGGCATTGTGTGGCTTGGGGAATGGATGTGGGTCAATCAATGCTCACTGGGTGCCAAAGGAGTTCATGGGATTAGTGGATTTTAAGTATGACACTGGAGTCATAACCAGAAGTTTAGTTTATAACCGGAAGCTTGGCATTGAGGACAAAGGGATTGCCAGATGGAGAACATGAAAAGAAGCTCCATCCTGGGTTGCACTGTCTTGCGATCCCAGCCTCCTTGGAAGCCGAATGGGTGGGAGTAAAACTGGGCTTGACTCTGCCTACATTCTTCTCAAGCCCAGTAGGGCTCACCTTACTGTCCCATTCCTTGAATGGTAGAATTCCAGTCCTGTCTTCGTTTATTTATTGAATGGTAGAATTCATTCATTCATTAATATTGATTGAACATCTGCTGTGATCAGACACTGTCTTAAATATTTGGGAATATAGCAGCTAACAAAGCGCACAAAAATCACTGCCCTCTTTGGAGTTTCCGTTTTAAAGGGAAGAAGCAGACGATATACAAAACAGCACCATAAGCAGTATATTGGAAAGTGATAACTACTATATAGAAAATTTAAGCAAGGAAGGGAGATAGAGTGTCCATGGATCAGGTGGGGTTTGGAGGGTGGCTTGCAACTTAGAATAAGATGGTCAGAGAAATGGAGTTCTTTTATTTGGACAAAACCTAGAGGAGGCAAAGGAGTGAGCTCTGTGGAGACCCAGACCAAGGCAATAGGAAGGACACACAGAGAACTTGGAGGTGTATGAGTGGCAGGCCAGTCAGGGAGCCTGTGGGGAGTGTGGGCAGCGGAGGTGAGATGAGACAGAGGGCGGCCAGCTAGTGGGGACCGGGGGGTGAGGAGGAGGGGGCAGTGGAGATGGGGGCCGTGAAGGGCCATGGAGACCATTATAGCCACAGTGGAGCTGGGGTAGCTGGGAGTGAGCGAGTGCTGCTGGGGGGTATTTAGCACAGGAGTGACATGATGTGTGATTTAGGTTTTTTAACAGGATCGCTCTGGCTGCTGTGAAAACAACGTACCTACTAATAGGCCACAGAAAGGCTTTCTGTGTGTGTCTGCATGCATGTGCGTGCGCCAAAGGGACAGTCACGTGCAGGGTGTACTGATCTCACCTTTAGTGTAAAACAGGAATATGTTTTATCATAAGATTGCAGCCCCATTTGTCGTGAGGCCCCAGTCCTCGAGGAAGCTTCGTCCCCCGGGTGTTGCTGGGACATGGGGTCTGAGGAAAGGGGCAGTGCAAGGCCATTCCGCCGTCATCAGTGACTCCCCACCACTTCTGACTGAAGCAGGGTGGACACATTGTGCACGTGGTTTTATTTCCTGGATGTCACTTATGCCTCGATTGCTTTAGAGGGGAACTTGGAAAAATCATGCAGAATGATTGAGTCCTGTGGATTTCCCGACAGACGACCGCCTTCTTTCTCATGCCCTCCCTCATTCCATCCTCCCCTACCTGCCCCTCCATGATGATCAGGGCTGAGGGCATTGCCCTAACAGACTGTATATTTCTGAGTGGTGGTCATTAATTTTCCCTGGCTTGGCTGAAGAAACATTCCAGTCACCTCTTTTGAACATAGAGCACCACCTTGGCGTGAATGAGTTTTGACAACAGAACCTTGTTCTGCAGCTAGAGGTTGGCCCCCTTCCACTTCCTATTAATTTTCTTGTACAATTAAGGCACCTAGGAAAACATTTGAAGAAAGTTTTCATTTCGTGGGCTAATAATAAATGCCATAAGGTAGTTAGCCTGTCTTTTGGCTTTGGTTGTGATTTTTTTGCACAGGTGTACCAACAGTGGCTACTACAAAGGGGAATTAGGAGCAGATAATGACTCTGTCTTTTGAAAGCCTGAATACGGAAATTGATTTAAACAGATAATTGTTCTGAACTGTTCACTTCTCACTTTTATACTTGCCAAACATCCTTGCTAGTTTCGCTTCTTGGCAATGCAAATATTTGGAGACACATTGTATGTTCTCCAACATTTGTGACTTAGTGTCCCCCCTCCCCAGTTCTGTAATTGTTCAGGTTTGTGGATGGAGCCAATCTGGGGGGACTCAGCCCATCCTTTCAGTTTTAATTAGTTGTGAAATATTAGCAGGAAGGCGAAGTTATTTTACATTGAAGTGACTTTTTTTGGGGGGAAGTGGCAGATTAAATTTTATGGTAGCAGCTGTTCTGAGTGGAATTTGTCACAAAGTTGATGAGAAGCGAATGCTTCCAATACCCTGATATAAATCCTTAGTTTAGAAAAGGTACATGCTGCGAATAAATGAGGGTGTTGAAATAGAGAACAATATTTTTGTAAATATATGTTTTAAAACTTAAGCTCTGGGGCGCCTGAGTGGCTCAGTGGGTTGGGCTGTTGCCTTCGGCTCAGGTCATGATCTCAGGGTCCTGGGATCGAGTCCCGCATCGGGCTCTCTACTCAGCAGGGAGCCTGCTTCCCTCCCTCTCTCTCTGCCTGCCTCTCTGTCTACTTGTGATCTCTCTCTGTCAAATAAATAAATAAAATCTTTAAAAAAAAAAACTTAAGCTCTGATGTTTGTGTCTTTCTTCTTCTCTTCTCTTCTATCCATCCCTTCCTTCCTTCTTTCTTTCTTCTCGCCTTCCTTCCCACACCCCCCCCCTTTTTTTTTAAACATTACAGCCTTGGTCTTTCAAAAACAACGATTGCCCTGATTTTGCAATGGGAGTCTTTGTTTAGTTTAGAAGCCAATAATGATACACTACAAAAGAAAACATAACTGAGTAGGGAGGCTCCCTAACGGTGAGCACACTGGAGAAAGAATTTGAGAAGGAACAGGATGTTTGAACATGTTGTTCCTCTTCCTGGAGCACCACCTTCCTCGCCCCTACCTCCCACCAGGAGACTTTGCCTCCCTGATTACTTTTCCTCTCAACAGGGATGCCTTCCCTGACTTGGCTAGTTCTTTCCACTGCAAACTCTTAGAAGCCTTATCTAGTTCTTCTTCTTAGCACTTATAGTATATATGTTTGAATAATTCCTTATTCTATGAACTCCATGAGAGAACGAGAGTTTCCTTATTATTTTTTGTTGTGATGGTGTCTTCTCTGCCTACATACAATGCGTGACACAGTGCTAAGTATTTGTTCAGTGAAGAAGTCCATATATGTGTTGAGTTTGGGTGGCTATAGGAAGGCTGGTACAAAGATTTAGGTCTATGTCCTCAAGTTCAATGCCTCGGGGATATGGTGGGGCGGAGGCAAGCAGCCATTGTAAATGAATGGAGTAGAGTTTTGAAATGTCCTGAGATGTGCTGGGCAAACTAGGTAGAATGTCTGTGGCAGGGACCTGCTGAGTGGATGCTCTCCTCCCTTCTTCTGTGGCAGCTCGTTCTTTTTACCACAGGGATGTAGGCTTGGATGGCGGCACATTAGAAGGACACTCCCCCCCCCCCCCCCCCACAGATGGGTTAGGGCGGGGTGGACTTAACAGTAGGAAGAATGGGGAAGGAAGGCTGCGGGAGGGTGTGGAGTGCCAGGAAGGTTTTTGAGCAGAGGCGAGAGATTGTCAGATTAGGAAGTATTTAGGGAGAAAACTTTGGCAGTGTGGGAAGTCTTCAAGTAGATCAGGAGACTTGTAGGTTCTCAGGCTGGCATAGTCCACACCAGAGCTAAATGAGGCTGGGCCCTGGGAGAAGTGTGGTGGTAGAACCAAGAACTTATGTCTGGCAGCATTTTTGCAAGTACAGAGACAGACACGTATCAGAAAAACAGATTTCTGAAAGGTACACTACTCTTCATCAGCGTCTTTCTAGAAACAACGGATATGGTGACTCGAAAAGGAGAGCATGAGGTCAGGTCCGATTGCTGTGGTTGAGGACCGAGTGGGAGGTGAGAAAGGAACACCAGTGAGCGGAGACTCTTCTTCTGAGAGGTTTTTCAAAAATAGGAAGAAAAGAAACTGGAGCAGAAGCCAGGGCAGAGGAAAATGCCAGAAGGATCCAAGGGGATGGATTTACTGTGCCATTGAGGGTCCCTTCTTCTGAGATGTTGAGAGCAGAGCTAGGTGGAGGAAGATGTCCAGCCTCTGGGGTGGGTGTGGCCAGCGGATGGCGAGGTCTTGCCAAGGGGCAGAGGATGCATGTGCTCAATGAGGATTGTACCTGAGGATGAGGCTTTGCTTTGGGGAAGACGTGTGTAGGACCTAGTGCTAAAAGGCATTTCCATTTCCACATTTATCACAGATTTTATTAGCAGGTGCTAAAGAAATATTCTTGGAAAGATTGAGGGAAATCATCCCTTGGTTTTCCCTTCTGACTTGAAAATTCACCAGAAGCCTCAGACCCCTCCTGAAATCTTGAATAGAAGCAGTCTCAAAACTATGCCATGGAGGATAATTCAGACCCGTGAAAATCCACAAGCTATTCCTCTTCTTGGACGGAAAGTCCAAGGCCAATCTCACAGAGCTTTGGTAATCAGCTGCACCAGAAGCAGGTCTGAAAAGAATAGACTGGTAATCAAATATTGTGAAATATAATGTAATATAAAAAATAAATATAATATACTATTATGAAATAAAGTATGATGAAATTACTGTAGACATTCAGTAACATCTTTGGAATCAGGGAATACCTTAAGTTTGCTAGCACTTTCTCAGTTAAAAATTTTTTTTTATTTTCCCAGGCCCTTGCCGTTTCTCCATCATGCTCAGGTCTTTTCAGATTTTCTCATAATAAGTCAACAAGTCTATTTCAAATGTGTTTGTTACTAAGCAACGGTTACTAAGAGCGTCTGTAATTAAGATGAAAGTTCCAAGGTAACTAGGCCCAAACACAGCCCCATTTTCAGCGTTTTCCGATAAGGCAAGGGTAGGGTGAATAAAAGTGAAAGAAGGCTGTTTCAGCGAGAGCACAGTGCCTGACATTTTTTAATGTGTTGGCTGTTCTCTAGCTTATCTGGGGCAGAGAGTTTGTGTTTTACAAATCAGCTAGTAGTTTCTACTCCCGCGTTGGACATACACGGTTCCAGTGTGAACAGGTGAGGCCGGTTGGAGGCCGCACCCCAGCACGCCGGAGGCTCGGCGGCCACGTGGTACCAGGCGTGCGCTGTCTGCCGGGGCTGGTAAGAGGGCTGACCCGAGGGAGCCCCACGTGAGCTCAGCTGCCTCTGCAGCTAAGACTGACCTAGATTAAGCGGCAATGCAGGCATGTCCTGCACTCTTTTTAACAGCGCACAGTGTCTTCTTCACTTGGAGATTTGTAAAGGAAGGCTCAGATGAATTTTTTCCTATTCATTGGGCCTGGCTCCTTGCAGGCCTCTCACAAATGTTCCTCTTTCCCTTCCTGCTCCATTCGGTTCCAGGGGTCAGGGGAGGAGGGTGGGGTTTCCATGACGACCTGTGGTTGAATGACCTCTTTTTAGACCTGTTGTTAGATGTCCAGTGGTGCCGTAGGTCTAGAGAGCCAGGCCTCACCTAAGGGGAGGCTTCGTGGTAAAACAGGAATCAGTCTGTCCCCCAGTCAAAAAGCAATTGCTGAGTGACCCTCCAGCTGCCTACAGATTTGGCATTCCCCTTTGGGGTTTACTTACTTACAGGTTGTCCTCACTGCAGGCGGAGTGATGTCAGCCACGAAAGAGTGCTGACCCATAATACCTTAGGTTTATGATCTTGGGTAAGTCATAACTACCTTGAACTTTAATTTCCTCATCCTTACGCCGGGGACAGTAATATCTGCTTGGTTCATATGGTAGGGTTGCCATAAGAATTAGGTGAGACAGGGTATGAAAGTGCTAGGACATGTGTGTATCTAGTCATTCCTTCAGCAAATATTTACTAAGTGACTCCTATATGCCAGGCACTGTTCTGGTTTCATGATATAGTCCATGTCAGAAGAAATAAATAGATCTGCTTAATTCTTTTTAATGTCTGTTTAATATCCCATAGTTTAGGTGTTCCATGATTTATTTAACCATCTTCCAATTAAGTGAACAGTGCTGCACTGAACATCTTTAGACGTATAGTTTTGGCGTATGTGGGAATATTTCTTTAGGAGAGTATCATAAGTGCTCTTGCCAGATCAAAAGCAGGCATATTTAATATTTTGTTGGATATTACCAAATTCCCCCTGAAAGGCAATGACAACCTTCGCACTGGGAATATCCATAACCACCCCCCCGCCATTTTTCAGTACCCTTGCTCATACAATCTTTGAAATTTTATAGATCTGTTGGATGAAAAATAATATCTAGTGGTTGTGTTTTTTTCAGTTCCTTGATTTATTAAGGAGCATAGTTTCATCTTTGTTGGCCGTTTTTACTTCTGTGATTAGTCTTTTAAGCTCCTTCTTTATCTACTGGGAGATGTATCTTTTTCTTAGTAATTGGAAAGGGTGTTTTCTATATTTAAAACCTATCTGATTTTACTTACTTTTCCATTGAGACGACAGGTGCAAAGTTAAGTGCTGTGTGTCTTACAGAGGAGTAAGAGGCGTATGAAGTTAAACAGCGAGTTGTAAGTCACTCAGCCAGTTAATGATGGGACTTGATTAGAAGCCAGGATCCTCCTAGTCCAGTCCGCTTTCATTGAGCACAAAGGGTTATTTGGGAGGCTCAGCAGGCCAAGGAGGGTGGGTTACCTCAGTGGGGCAGTTGGATGGCTGGAGGCAGCAAGAGGGAGAGCATTGGGTTACAGAAGGGAGCCAGGGCTGAACTCCAAGCTTCTGCCTCCCTTTCAGCCCGACTTGCAGGAGCTACCTAATCCTGGGAAATAGGGAAGGTAACTGAAGAATCGAGGGCTAATGACCATGGCTTTGTTCCTTAGGGGTTGGGTCCAAAGGCAAAAGAACGAGAGGGACAGCCTCTGTAAGGGTGCCGCCTTCCCTCCTTGCCAGGGCACTTGTAACTGTTTCAGCAGCCCCTGCTGCTGGGGAGACCAGAGAATGTTACTATTCTTAATAATCACAAGAGAAACAGAACAAAGATCCTCTTCTTATTTGAGTTTCCTACTGTACCTCCTTTGAATCATTGTAACTATTTTTCTGATTGAATAGTTACCATTTCCTTTTCTGTGTAAAAGAGTAAACTATGAAATAAAGCTTTTCTGAAGTGGCCTTATTTTAAGCTTTCTTTTCCTTCTTACTCTGATCTGGCTTGTTACGCAGGGCCAATGGGGCTAAATCCTAGGATGGAATTCTAGATTATTATTTTTTTTTTTCAAGGCTAGAAGCCACTTTAGGGGCAATCTGGTTTAATTCACTTATCAAGCGAGTAGGGAAGCCAAGATTTTGGGAAGTGGGGTGGTTTGATTAAAAGATTACCCATTGGGGCACCTGGGAGGTTCAGTCAGTCAATCATCTGACTCTTGGTTTCGGCTCAGGCTGTGATCTCACAGTTGGTCATGGGTTGTGTGATCCAGCCCCTCAGTGAGCTCTGAGCTCAGTGGTGGGTCTGCTTGAGATTCTCTTTCCCTCTCCCTTTGCCCCACTCCCACTCATGCTCTTTCTCTCTCTCTCCCTCTCTCTCAAATAAAAAATAAATCTTTAAAAAAACGAATACCCAGTCTTCCAGATTCAGGACCGGCATTGGAGACTCTTCTATTTTATTAGGACTTCTGGTTGTGCTATTTAACATTTGCTGACATTTGCCTGTCCCCGCCCCCCCCCAACTTTCTTACCTTGAAAATGAGGCTGATTGTATTTATTTCATCAAATTGTTGTACTAAGTATTGAATAAAATATTTCTCATGTTTGAATTTTAACCTCCATATCTGCATGGTTTTGAAATCCCCTCCTTTCTCAGCTTTAATGATGCATGTATCTTTTGCTTAGTCAACATTGACTGGATTAACAAAAGGGTAAAGCAGTTGTTATATATTTCTGTGCTTCAGTCTCACACACGACATGTGTCTGCGCATGGATACACACACACACACACACACACACAAAACCATAGTCTTACATTCGTCAGTGTGTATCCCCTTCAGGGTTATATAGTGTGTCTCCTGGTTTCAGACATGAGAATATTTGAAATATTCAGAGTAAAAAAAAATTCTCCCATGACTTTAAAGAATTTAGAGAAGGGGATACCACAACTTCCTCACATGTTCAATTTTGATTTTTGATAACTGATACTGTTGGACAATGTCTTTCTTTTAGCTTCTCTTTCACAGGCTGCTCTTGATCCTATTTTCTCTTCTATAGTGAGTGTTCTCTTCTGCCCACGGACCGAGTAGATTTCCCCTGGAGTGAGAGGTCGGGCAGTCTGTTGTCCTGCAGAGTGTCCTCAGAGCAAGGCAAGCGGGAATCCGCAGGGTTACAGAGGGCGGGGTGGCTCAGGTCATGCTAATCGATGGGGCTGGTGCAACCTGGGGTGAAGCCATATTTGGTTGGTCTGCCTGGGCATGGTCTCAGGGTGGGGCTGGGCACAGTTGAAGTCAGGCATCTGTGTATTGGGAACACCACCCACAGGGAATGTTTAGGAATGATGGGTTATATTACCAAGGAGAAAGCTAAGAGAAGTTTCCCTACTGAATAAGCTCTTTTGTCCTGTTACAAAGAGTGATTCACAGCTCCTTAGTCCCGCCCTGGCTGGGATTGAGATGTGGATACCAAGGGTAGGAACTGCCTTCTACCTAGAAGGATTTGGTTTTAGATCAAGAGAGAGATTTTCCAGAAGATGGTTTATGCTGAAGGGGGCGGGAAGGTGGGGGGAGGGTGTGGGTAATGATACTGAATATTAGCTCCTTTGCTCCATGAGACCTCGGGACAGGCATTTGCCGTGGGCACTGGACACTCTTGGTGTCAGAGCTGTCATCCGAACTGACTTGTGGTTCAAGGTAGAGGAGAGCTTCGTATCCTTTAAGATATCTTTTCTCTAAATTTCAGACTTTCCATGAGAATGGAAGTTTTCCTCTTGTCCATTTTACTCAGTCCTCCTCTACTCAGATTTATTTTTCCCGCTTTTAATCATCTTTTTGTGCTTCTTGGTCAGTGGGTGATTTTTGATGTTCGAGGGTGGCATTTTTTTGAACTGTTACTTTAATATTAGTTTTTCTTGAACTTTCGTTTGGACATAATAGTGGACACATAGGACAGTTGCACGTGTTTTGCAGAGAATTCCTGTATACATTTCACTAGAGTTCTCCAAATGACATTTGGATACATTTGTTTTTATCTGTTTCTCTTTCTTTTCTCCCTGAACCACTGAGATAAGTATAGACACAATGTATCTTTGTCCCTAAATACTTAACTGTGTGTTTCCTGAAAACAGAGGAATTCTCTTACATGAATATCATCCCATTTTCAAAATTGGGAAATTAGCATTAATACCATAGTACTATCTAATCTACAGACCTGATTTACATTTTCCCAGTTTAAATAATAATGTCATCTTTAGTGAAAGAAAATCCCAGATCATGCACTTTATTGAACTGTCAGGTCCCTTTGGTCTTCTTTAATTTGGAATAATTCTTCTTCCTGTGTGTGTGTGTGTGTGTGTGTGTGAAAGTGACATTTTTGAGAACTTTTCTTCTTTCTTTTCTTATAGTAATGCCCCTTATTTTACATTTCATATTTCCTCATAATTAGATTCAGTTATACATTTTTGGCAGAACCAAAATTAATATTACTTCTAAATGAATATTAATTTTAATCAATACTAATGTAATTTTTATTTTAATTAATATTCATTTACTAAAGTAAAAAACTAGACATTTTATCTTACCTAAAATACTTATTATTCTATATATGAATCTTAGAAGCCATATATAAAATAAGAACAGTTTTTTGGTGTTTGCTTTTCATATGGTGAATAAATTCAAGTTGAATGGGCTAACTTCCCATTAATTCATTTAGTTTATGAGTGAATCACATTTCCTTCAACATTTAAATTTACACTTGTGAATTAATATATCTGATTTTCTTTTTAATCACTTTAGATGCCTACTAACACAAACCTAAAGCTCTTAGCAAAAAATACCTTAACTACTTAAAAAATTCTTACACATTTAGAAGTTGAACTTATAAATATGGAGAATTTCTCATTTTCCTTACCATTCTAATATCATTTAAAAACACCCATATTTTCACCTTTTAGTCAATGACAAGCCTAAAATAAATTACAATCTGGCACATTCTCAAAGATGTCAGATTCTCAAGCATTCCATCATAGCTTAATACCTAATGTACAAAGATTATTCTGAATTTAACACAAGACTCTTAATACTATGACTTTCATTAACTTTAGTGTCTCTATATTTTATTCCATATCTTATCAAGACAAATGCTCACTGTGGGAAAAAGAGGTATAAGAGGTAGGCTGAGGTCGCCATGCTAATTGTTGAGGTGACTGGGCCACCCTACAGCTGTTTGTCTGGCAGAGATTTGGGGTTGCGGAGGCACAAGTCCAGGTTCTTTTTGAACTGCCAGTAAGTCCATTTTATAATCACTATGACAACAGGAGGCTAAGCCCTTTATGGTTGCTATGACAACATAGAGCTATCCACACCCTTCAGAAGTGATGGATTTTTTTTTCTCTTTTAAAATTTTTATCTATTTGGGAGAGAGAGAGAGAGAGAGAGAATGAGAACAAGCAAGCATGGGTGGGGAAGGTCAGAGGGAGAAGCAGACTCCCCACTGAGCAGGGTGCCTGATATGGGGCTCGATCCCAGTTCTCCAGGATCATGACTTGAGCTGAAGGCAGATGCCCAACTGAATGAGCCACCTGGGTGCCCCGTGATGGATTTTCAACCTTGATCTCCTGGGCTGATATCCTTATGTCCTTCTTTCGTCTAATTTAGGTAGCCATATGTCTGCATCCCCATCCAGGTTGCAACTGGTTTCCTCCCCTGCTTGATTCCATTTTGCGTTTCTTTAGCTCTTGGCAACATTAAGTAGTCATTTTATTCCATCTAATTGTATTTTGCATTTCAACTCCAATCTTTGGCCACAAGTCTAAAGCTTCACATTAATGAAAATGTCTTTCTTTAATTTCTCCATGTTACTTTGAATTCTAGCCTTGAGAGCTTGGCTTGGATTCCCAGAAAGAGTTCCACTAGTGCTATGTAACTTGATGATGAGAAATCCTACGCAAGCAACTGCCTTTAAGATCTGAGAGCTCTGTGTGTGTATTGTAACTAGAGATGACAAAGTGTGTTCTCCTTTGAATTTTGTGATTGGATTGCTTTTGAACAGACTTGAAGGCTTAATCACAATTGAATATATAGACTCAAGTAGGAACAAATCATTATAAGAATATCATGAAGTCATGGATAACAGCCACGGTTTATTATGATGTGCTATTTACTTTTGGTAATTTAATTTCATTTTGCTTACTTACAGTGTTTGGGATAATTGTGGTCACTGTTTTCTTGGCAAGAATTCTGTCCCATTATTACCATTTCTGATTCTCTAACTTGTCATCCTTGTGTTTTGGTCATCATCTGCAATTGCCTCTGGTCTGCTTCATCTCCTCCTCTTCAACATCTTGTTGAACCCTGGGCTCTTTTGTTTTTCTATAATCTATGCATTGCTTATATTCACTATGGTTTTTTTTTTTTTTTTTTTTTGGTAAACCTTGTAATCATGGTAGAGGAATACTTGATGGCCCATTTATCTTAAAGAGCTCTTTGTCTCCTGGAAGAGCTGTTTTATGTCCTAAGCCACCACATGTTTAGTGTGTTAGGAACCCAAAGGCCATCAACTCTCCCTACCTTAGAGGGTCATTTCTTTTTTTTTTTTTTAAAGATTTTATTTATTTATTTGACAGAGAGAGATCACAAGCAGGCAGAGAGGCAGGTAGAGAGAGAGGAGGAAGCAGGCTCCCTGCTGAGCAGAGAGCCCGATGCGGGGCTTGATCCCAGGACCCCGAGATCATGACCTGAGCCGAAGGCAGCGGCTTAACCCACTGAGCCACCCAGGTGCCCCTAGAGGGTCATTTCTTGTATATGTCCTTCTCTTCTTGGTCTTGGAAATGCCAAGTAGAAAACAGACACGTACTGTAGGTGGTTAGTGAGTTGGGACAGTGCCATCAATTGTCCCAGGGATGCAGGACGGTCTTGGCTTCTACTGTTGGAAGAAGCCAGTTGGATGCTCCTTCCAAGCTTGCCTTTCTGGAATAGTCATGATTACCTAGTAGGCAGGGTGGCGGGGGGGGGGGGGGGGGTGTGGGCTGGCAAAGAGGAGCTGACTACTGACCACTAGAAAGCCCAATACCCACCGTATCATTCCCACCATGCTCAGCTCCTCTCCACATGCTCAGCTATGCTTTTCCTTAGGTGGTGCCAAGTCTAGGAGGTGACCAGCCAGGCAGCAGCCTCTGTGACCAGGCTGTTGATTTTAAAGGCTGAAAAGCCAGGAGGCAGTTAGCAGCAGTAGTCACGGTGAACTCAGACACTGCCCAGGATCGTTTGGTAAACAGGACTAGTTTTTTCCCCTTGTTTTGTCGAGTTGTAAATGAAGAACCAAGTCTATATGAATAATTAAGCACGAAGACTAAGCACACAAGGGCAGTTTTGTATAGCTGAAAACAGCGAAGTCATTTAGATGAATATTTACTATCTGCATACTCTTGTAGTGGAAATAATAATTAACTGGTGAAGTATGAGATGCCAGATACTATGAAAAATTGTTCCCCTGGATGCGGACAACCTTCTGACCTAAGTCTTAGGATCATCTCCAGTTTTGCAAGCAAGAGGTTACGTATGTTGGGAAGGAAGAGCCAGCCAGCTGCAGGAGCTGATGGGGTTAGGCTGGGCCCTGAGGACTCAGGACTGTCAGCTCTGACACCAAGACCATCCCAGGCACACAGGGATGTTGGGCTACTACCTGCTCAGAAGCCCTGGTGTAGACCCAACAGTAACTGCTTTGCGCGCAGAAGGGCTTGCCGTGGTGTTTCAGGCCAGGTGCCTCGCCCAGCAGGTATGATCTCTCTGTCAGTTGGACTCGGTCCTTTTCCTTAATGGAGAAGCCCTCCGTGCTGTCGTTTCTTTGGCTCTTTAGGTTCATTTCCTGTAGCTGTAGGGGGTTGAAGGCAGGTAGCCTCACCTGGCCTGAGAAATCTCTTCTCAGTGCCTTATTTTGTCAGATATTATTATGCCAAGGCTCATTGCCAGCTTCCCTGCCCACCCCCCCTTCTCCATGGAGGCCGTAACTAGGGTGTGGGTTTCAGATCTTAAAACAGCCCTTTGGGAGGTTAGGGATGAGAAAATGCCAGAGAAAGGGGTTTAGGGAGGTTTGGGGAAGATGGGCTGTTCTGTTGGCAGAGGCCCTGTGGCCTCACCTCACCTAGGGGTTCTCCTCTTTTATTAGCTTCCTGAATTCAGTTTGGAAGAGGGAGATGTGTTTTCTTGAGTGAGGACTGTCCAGAGGGTGGAGCTCAGGCTGCTTTGCTCTCAGCTTGGGATCTGGGATGAAATGAAGCCTGCGGACACAGCTCTGTTTGAACTCAAATGGCTCACAAGCCGGTGTCCGTGGAGGAAATGAATGAGTACCCTGGACCTACACAAGGGTTGCCCCCCCTTGAGGGTAGACTGAGCGAATGTGTAAGCTGAAGGAACCCAGTTTTGGTTTTAAAAAAGGTATAAAAATATTGAAGTGTGTGTACATAGATGACCAGCAGAGTGAGAGGAATTCTTAAAAGGAATTCTGAAAACTGTTCTAAGCCAAAGTGACAATGTTGAATCAGAGTAGCGTACCTTAACGGGCGAAGAGGGAACAACGTTCTTCTGGATGAACAGATCCTGAGGTTTGTTATTAACCGTGTCCGAACTCAGCAACCACCCAGTACATGAGCTGATCCCAGAGGGTTCCCTGTTTAATTATATTTTGCAAATACTAATATTACAAGTAATTTTCAATTGCTAAACACACGCTAATTGACGGGATGGTTGGGAAGAGAGGAAGGAAAGTGTTCCAAAAGGCTTCTTGTGGATGGGAAATCACCTTAGAAGGGAAACTTGTCCAAACCTGGATAATTAGGCAGCCCTTAGAAGAGAGACTTAGACTTGTTTATGCCGTGGGTTGATATGGATTGATTGGTGTCTCCTATTATTTCGGAGATGTGTAGGAAATTCCTGAAAGAATCCAGATTGAGGGCATTAACTCTGCCCTCTGGCTCTAGGGTTACAGAGTATTTCTAACACTGTTGCTAAAACGACCTGGAAACAAAAACACTGTAGAGAAAGAATACTTGGCCCTTACTTGAATCTAACGGAGTAGAGCATTACTTCAGTAAATTCAAGCCTTCTTCTTCTTCTTCTTCTTTTTTTTTTCTTTTTGGCTGGAAAATTTGGTGCCCGTTTAGCATTTGCCTTAGGCAAACTTGCAAATCTATGGAAAACAAAAACTGTACCCAGGGCAAAGGTGACTCACCATCAACACCTGCTGGAGGCTCTGAGATTCAAGGGCACCACCGGGGAGTATGGGAGACTTTGTTGTGGAAGCCCCACACCCATCCAGGCTCTATTCTGCTCTTATCTTGAGACCTGTACTTATTTGGACCCTGTAGCCCTACGATTAATATAATCAGATTTTCCCCAATAATAATAGCCACATGTGTGGATGCTTACAGTGGGCCTCGCACTCTTCTGAGTATTTTGCCTGTATTAAGTTGTAAGTCTTAAAATTCTCTGAAGACATTCTATTTTTTTCCTCTCCTCATTTTTTTTTTTTTAAAGATTTTATTTATTTAACAGAGAGAGACACAGTGAGAGAGGGAACACAAGCAGGGGAAGTGGGGAGAAGGAGAAGCAGGCTTCCCACTGAGCAGAGAGCCTGATGCAGGGCTCGATCCCAGGACCTTGGGATCATGACCTGAGCCGAGGGCAGACGCTTAACGACTGAGCCAGCCAGGTGCCCCTCCTCTCCTCATTTTAAGGTGAGGAGGATCTGAGTCAAGAGAAGAGAATAACTCCACTCAGAATCCCACAGCTTATAAATATTACTATTAAGACCAAATCTGGCTTCAGAACGTGTGCTGTTGGCCACTGTCCTGTGTACTTCCTCTCTAACAATTTCATTTTGTTAAAAACGGTACCTGCTTCTCTTGCCTTGAGGCTATGGCTTGTCCTGGGGTAACGATGTGAGGGCTGTAGCCCTTCGAACAGACTGAAAGTGTCACAGGAAAAAAACTGCCAAATGAATGAAAGACTCCTGCCTCATATCGTATAAAGATATTAACTCAAAACGGATCAAAGACTTAAATGTAAGAGCTGAAGTTATACATCTGTTAGAAGAAAACAGGCACGAGTCTTTGTGACCTTGGATTAGGTGGTAGCTTAATATATGACACCAAATCACAAGCAGTAACAGCAGCACAATAAATTAGATTTCATCCAAATTTGTACTTTAAGGGACATTCTCAAGAGAGTGAGAAGACAACCCTCGGGATGTGAGAAAATATTTGTAAATCATATGTCTGAAAAAAGACACATATCTAGGATATAAAAAGAACGGTTACAACTCAATAATTAAAAGTTAACCCAATTAAAAATGAGAAGATTTGAATAGACATGTCTCCAAAGCAGATATATAAAGGGTCAATGATGACATGAAAAGAGACTTTTTCTTTAAGGAAATACAAATTGAAACCACAACGAGGTACCGCTTCACACTCACAGGAATGTGCATAGTCACAAAGATGGACAGTAGCAAGTGTTGGTGAGGATGTGGAGAAATTAGAACCTTCATACATTGTAGCCCAACTGCAAGATGGTGCAGTTCCAACAAAAGTTAAACATAAAGTTACCATCTAATCCAACAGTTCTACCGCTTGTTATCTACCCAAGAGAACTGAAAACACAAAAACTTGTACATGAGTGTTCAGAGTTGCATTATTTACAGTAGCCAAAAAGTGGAAACAACGCACCAAAAAAGAGGAATCCATCAAAAGAGTGAATCCATTAAAAAGTGGAAATGTCCATCAGCTGATGATTGGATAAAAAAAAAAATTGTATGTCTATACAGTGGAACATTATTCAGCCCAAAAAAGGGATGAAGTACCCATACATGATGCAACATGAGGAACTTGGAATGAAAACATTATTCTGAATAAAAGAAACCAGACATCAAAGGTGATACATTGTATGATTCCATTTATATGAGATCTCTAGGACAGGCAAATCCATGGAGACAAATTAGTATTTGCCATAGGCTTTCGGGGGAAAAGGTCAGAATGGAGAGTAGCTGCACATGGCTATAGGGTTTCTTTTTAGAGTGATAAAAATATTCTGGAATTGTATACTGGTGATGGTTTTACAAATTTAAAAGTATACTAAAAAGCACTGAATTGCAGACTTTTCGCTAAAAAGGCAAATATTATGGTATCAGAAATATCTCAATATAGAAACATATATACATACTAAAAAAACATAGAAAGGAAAAAGAAAGCTGTATTTGCTCTTCTGGAAAAGCAGGAAACAAAGTTACTATTGACCATTCAAGAAAATGCAAAAAAGGCAGGAAATGTTACCAACTTCATTTTGAGGACAGGAACTAAGAGAAACTGGGATCCAGATCCTTGCCAAATGAGCTTCCTTTTTCTCCCCACCTCTTTCTTCTCCTCCCTCCCTCTCTCAACCTTTGCGGTTAGAAGAAATGGCTCTTTGGGGAGGGGGGAGAAAGGAAGACAGTGCTTCTGTTTCAATCTGGAGGCCAGTGTTCCATGTCATGACCTGTCAAACACTCGAGAGGTTCCAAACGTATTACAAAACAACATTTCGCAATGTTGTCTCTTTCCACACTGCCCTTCTTAATTTTGTGCTGTGCTGTGCTTTTTTCTGCCTGGGTATTTTTGTTGTTTGGTTTTGTTACTTCTGCTTACATACTTATTTTGACAGAGAGAATCCTCATAATGAGGAAAGTATAGTGTACTGAGACCTCACTGGAGATTACATGCCGTCCTTGTTTCTAGTTAATATACTTGGGGGCTCATCTGATAGTGGGCTCTTGGCCCACTGTCATCCTTAATCCTGGCACTTCCTTCTTTCTTGCTATTCATTAAAGATGGGAGGTCAGGTGGGACTTGGAGGATCAGCTCTTTTTTTTTTTAATTGAGATATAGTTAACATATAACATTGCATTAGCTATAGATGTACAACGTAATGATTGGGTATATGTATATATTGCAAAATAGTCACCACAATAAATTTAGTTAACGTCCATCAACACACATACTTTCTCCTTTTTTTTCTTGTGATGAGAACTTTTAAGATTTACTCTTACAGTAACTTTAACTTTCAAATATATGAATATTACATCTGTATATGACATCCCCAGAACTTTTCTTATGACTGGAAGTTTGTCCCCCTTCAAAACTGGAAGTTTTGACCCCCCCCTTCACCCATTTTACCCACTCCCTGTCGCCACCTCCAGAAACAACCAGTGTGTTCTCTGTATCTATGAGTTCAGTTTTTTCAGATTCCACTGTAAATAGGTCTCTCTCTCTGACTTCTTTCTTTTTTTTTTTTTTTAAAAGATTTTATTTATTTATTTGACAGACAGAGATCACAAATAGGCAGAGAGACCCACAGAGAGAGAGAGGAAGGGAAGCAGGCTCCCTGCTGAACAGAGAGCCCGATGTGGGGCTCGATTCCATGACCCTGAGATCATGACCTGACCTGAAGGCAAAGGCTTTGACTCACTGAGCCACCCAGGCACCCCTCTCTGACTTATTTCATTTGGTGTAATGCCCCCAAGATCCATCCATGCCATTGCAAATGGCAGGATTTTAAAAAAATGGCTGAATAATATTCCATTGTATGTATGTATATATCCACATTTTCTTTATCCATTCATCTGTTGATGGATAATTAAGTTGTTTCTATGTCTTGCCTATTGTAAATAATGCTGCAATGAAGAGGACCATCTTTTCTTTTATTCTGCCCTTATGTTCTATTTCCATACTTTTTGTACACTCTCTCTTTTGTCACACTTTAAAAAAATTTTTTTGAACAATCCTTGGCTAAATGGAGACTTGGAAAAGGTGTTGACTATGTTCTTTTGTCTCCCCCGCACCATGTTTTTGGATGCCCCATTTCCATTCTGAACTTTCTTTTCCAGGTACTCCCTTTATGTTTCTAGTAATTAATTGCCCTGATTGTATCCCCCTTCACTTTCATTGATTCTTAGCTGTCCCATGTTCCATCTCTTAGGACCTGGCTTACAGACTAAATGCTCTCTGACAAAGCAGCCCAGGTGCATGGGGCTCAGCGCATTATTTCTTCCAAATGGCAAATGTGCTTAGGAATCTGAAGCATCTCTTGGCATCTCAGCATCCTTGGGATCTCATGGGATCTTTGGTGTAGGGAGCCTCGTGTAGGGAGCTTCTTCCTCCTCATTTCTAATTTAATGCACAAACCCCACAGTAACTACCAAACTCTATGAGATTATTGGGTCATCTTGTTTACATGTTTTTGGTTTTTTGTTCCCAGATGGAGAAAACATGTCTTATCTGTGGTGTTCAAACATACATTGTTTCTTTTTAAAGGAAAGAAGAGAGGACACAGATGATGCTTGGCATTATTTTTGTTTCAAGAACTTAAAAAAAGTTTGCTATTTGTATATCCTTTGAATTTGGTTATAATGCCGAGAGCATGCGCTGGGGATCATAATAGCAATCCTGAGTCATTAATTTCCTTTTCTTTTTTAAAAAAATTTCATCCCAAAATATTATAGTGTGCACCTCTAATTAATAAGTACCCTTACTTTATGTATAGCTACAATATAAATATTGCCTAACATTTATAATTCCTTTACGTCTTCTAACACATAGTCCATAGTTACATTCCACTCTTTAACAAGGTTGTTCTTTTAAACAGTTGGTCAAATTAGGAGTCAAACACGGTGCATTCATTGAGCTGGCTATTTTTTCTCGTAAGTATTTTTACATTTATGATTGTTCCCTTCTGCCTCTCTGTTGTTTTTAAATTTATTTATTTATTTATTTATTTATTCCCTTTATGTGTTGGAGAAGCCAGATCATTTACCCTAGAGAATGTCCCACAATTTTGATTTGACTCATTGCTTCCATGTAGCATCATGTAACTTATGCCTCTGTCCCCATATTTCAAGGGGTCTGATTAAGTTCTAGTTTATTATTATTTTCTGGCAAGAAGCCTTTATGGGTGGTGCTCCGTATTTACTATTGCATACTTTAGGAGGGATGTGTGTCTGGCTAACCCAGTTTCACTCCTCTTAAGATGGATCAGAAATATTTAGCTGTGCCTGATGTATCCTTTCTAAAACTTCCCGTCCAGCTTTTACTTAATGGTTTTTGCAACGACTTACCTAGGAGTGGCAAAATGGAAATTTTCTAATTCTGTCATTATTTCTGTTCTTACTAGTTGGGACTCTTTTATATGGGTGAATTTTCCACCATCAGTTATTTGGTTAGCTTGAAATAGAGTTGGATAAGAAAAAGCAGGATACATTTTTCATTTTTGCTTTTCACGTAGCAATTGTTGGAATAGTGAATTGGGACTTAGCAACTTCTGCCGGCAGCCATCGGTAAACTGTTTTCTACTCTTCTGGGGATGGAGGTGGAAGAACATCTCATCAATTCATCATCAACCCATGCATTTTATAGACTGGATGTATTTGAATCAGTGGCTGTCATTCTTTTTGATATTCATATTGTCCCATCTTTGGCCAGTGGAGGCTCCTGCTAATTGGCTTGTATATCTTCTTGACACTACCTTATTAGTCTGAGCCATTAGCTTCTGGGAAGCACTTTCTACCTCTTTAAGTAATTGGATTAGTTGGTCTTTAAGATTTCTTTTAGTTCTAGCTTACCTTCCTGAGAAAAGAGGCTGTATTCTAATATTCTACAGTAAAATCTTTTATGCGGGAAAAATATTTTGATTTTTTTCTCTTTAGGGGACACACGGTGGATGAATTGATGCATTGGAAAATATGAAATGTTTTTGTTTCTCTCCCTTTGGTCTTTTAGCTCCCATTTATGTGATGCCAGGTCAGGACACTTCCAGACTCTTAAGCTCAGTATCTAGGTAGACAACAAAACAAAACAAATGATATGAACATTTTTGTACTTAGGCTGTTGTGAGGTTTCCCAAGAAGGTTCCTGATTTTGAAGTTAGATTAGTTTTGAAATATTACCAGCATTATAGTTGTTATACTCCAAATGTGATACTTTTCTCACCTTCTATGGGGGGCACAGGCAGGAAGAACGGATAGCTGCTGTTTGTCCCTTAGCCCTGGGGAGGCAGAATGGGGGAAAGAAGAAGGGCTGAGGCTCCCCAGTGAGCTGTTCAAGGAAGTCCAGAAGGCTGCAAAGCTGGCCAAGTCTTGCCAGGTGGCCACAGAGAGTCAGCCCCAGTCCCTACAGGCCCAGAGCTGGAACCCACCCATCCAGACAGCACCCGAACCAGATCCAGGCAACTGGGCCAAGTCCCCGAGGCTGTCCCCAGGACCAGAAGGTATAACCAGAGGGAAGCATGGATTTAAATTCCAGGGCATACGACAAAAGCTTATCATATCTAAGAAGAAGCTGAAAATGACTTTTTATAAGTGCTTGAAGGACACTGTCTTATACAGTGAACCATATATAATAAAACTTAAGAAGGGCCTGAGTTTCGTTTCTGTCTGTGCCCTGTGGAGCACATGTGACTTCAAAGGCAGCTCTGTAGGGTGCAAGGAGAAGAGTGCATGCTTTTATTTCTAACTTTGGCACAGATACTCCAAACTATTTTTGATGGCCAGGAATAAAAAAAACAAAACAAAACCAAACAAAAAACCCCACAACCAAAAACTTACATTCCCTCTAAATTCATTTGCATTTAACAGATCCACCTCTGTTTTTCTACCCTGACAGTTTCCACTTCCTCAACCTGTATGTTCTCCCTACTTTGAGGCTTTATCTTTCAGGGAAAATGCAAGGGTGGGATTCGATCATTTCACGTGAAGTCTCTAACAACCCTGTTCATTAATCACCCTTCCCCCACCCCCGCCCCCCTGCGACTGCTCCTTGCTTCTGACCCTAAGTGCCTTCCAAATTTAAAAGTTATTTGCAAGACTTTAAAACTATCTTAATAGAAGTCTGATGTACAAAGGAGCTCCTGCTTTTACTTTAATCTGATGGGACCCTTTGGTGATGCACGGATATAGCTTCAGCCTAATGCATGTACACAGTGTGTGTGTGTGTGTGTGTGTGTGTGTGTGTGTGTGTGAGCTTCTGCTGACCTCAAGATTGCATTCATTATAGAAATTAAGGACATCAAGCTTTTCAGTGACTCTGTCTCTACCTAACACAAGATGGTTCCTTCTGGCATTAAAAATTTTTTTAAATTCCAATAGAATTAGCGCACTCTAACTAGTATTAGTTAATACTAATTAGTATTAGTTTCAGGAGTACATTACAGTAATTTTGCCCTTCCATACGTCACCCTGTGCTCATCAGGACAAGTGACATCCTTAATCCCCATCACCTGTTTCGCCCAGCCCCTGCTCCCCAACTCACTTCTGGCAACCCAGTTTGTTCTCTATAATGAAGAGTCTGTTTCTTGGTTTTTCTCTCTCTCTCTCTTTTTCCTTTTGCTTATTTGTTTTGTTTTTTAAATTCCACATGAGTGAAATCATATGGTATTTGTCTTTCTCTGACTGACTTATTTCACTAGACTTTTACTCTCTAGCTGCATTCGTGGTATTGCAAATGCGAGATTTCATTTTTTTTTAATGGCCAAATCATATCCCATTGTTTATCTATACCGCATCTTCTTTATCCATTCATCTACTGATGGACACTGGGCTGGCTATTGTAAATAATGTTGCAGTAAACATAGGGGTGCATGTATCCCTTTGAACTAGTGTTTTTATAGTTTGTATTTTTTGGTAAATATCCAGAAGTGGAATGATCAGATCATAGGGTAGTTCTATTTTTGACTTTTTGCGTAACCTCCCTCCTGTTTTCCCGCGTAGCTGCCAGCCTTCTGGCTTGTGTCTGGGGCAAGTTTCCCTTGTGGCTTCTTTGCCCTGCCTTTCCCCAGCTTCTCCTCTATCCTTGGACTTAAGTGCAGACTGATTCAGGTGATGCTGTTTTTATTTCTTTTGGCCCATTTATTTCTGATTATTTTTGTTACTCTTTTCCAAACTCTCCTGAACTTAAAAGTTGTTTGCAACTTTTAAGCCCTATCCTGTTTGAAACTTTGAGTCCTCATATATTTAGACAGTGGTTCTGCTTAACTTAAAGAACAGACTTTAAACTTAAAGTGTTTGTTTTCTTGCCCTAAGGGTCTTGTGACTTCTCAGGAAGAAACTTCCACTCTGTGTGAACTCAGCACCCCTACTAGGGAGAAGGGACCCCTGGTCTGATGATTACAGGTCAGCAAATGAAGGGCAAGATATTATGAACTTTAATACATTTGTTAGTAGAATTCTTTTAATCTCTATATTAATAACTTGTAACTCATTGGTCTTTTTGTTAGTAATGTTGCCTTAAGTTATAAAGGACAGTGATACAGTAATGATAATAGTTATATTCATATGCTATAATATTTACTCCCATCCTATCCTTTTTCATCCTTTATCAAAATAGAACCTTCTCTGAGAGTTGGAACATGAGTAGGATTAATTTGTGTTGGCCTAGTAAGCAGTATTATGATCTAAAAGCATTTATCAAAGGGACAAGTGTGTAAGGTATTAAATGGAATTCTATAAATACCAAGAAGTATTTCAGTCATTTGCATATATTTTCCACCTTTTATGTGTACAAAATTACACAAAATGATGTTAGTAAGCACACACACAACTCATACACTCATACACACACTGGGATTTCCCTCAAAGAGCTTACTGTTAGATTCTAGTAAAGAGAAGGAGAAAAAATAAACTTATATGAAATGTTTATTGAATTACATAAGAAAACTTGAACCTAAATGTTAAATTGGTGGAGGGTGGCTAGACATATATCATGGGAATTCAGAGAGGGGAGACCATAGAGTAGATAAATTGGAGATGCCACAGGAAAAGGAAGAATGATTTGGATAATCTGGGTGGGGAGGAGAAAGTTAGGCACTGATAAGATGAGAGAGAAGGACCAAGTGGTGAAGACTGATGGTCCATGGGGAAGGCAACGATGGTTTGAACTGAGGCCTTAGGTACACAACAGATGTAGGGAGCTTTTTACTGATAGTTTCAGGAGAGAACTGTAAGAATAGGAAGTTTTATCTACAGATACGAAGCAGCAGTTATACTCAAACCATATTCTTGCTGGTTTCAGTAGTTTAGACTGTTTTTCAAGACAAAGGAAAACTATAAAATTAAAAGCACTGTATTAGCAAATACAGCAGAGTACCCTAAAATGATTCAAGGTACAAATTTGTCTTTGACTTTGCAGAAGAAGATTGGAATATTGTAAGATCTACAAGAGTGAGGACCTTGTCTTGTTTAACTTTGTGTTTCTCAAAATGTATGTCTTAGCACAGTATGCTGCACATAGTGGGTTTTCATAGTTTTCATTGAATGAACCCATGAATTTAATATAAACACATCCTGTGGTTTTGACCTCAAAGAGGCATTGTAAATGACAATTCAGAGTGCCTGTTAAAGGTGCGCTTCATTGTCCAAGGAATTTGATATGCTCTGGTGAAGTCCCACTGCTAGGTTTTTCAGGAATCGTTTTGAGTTTTTATCAGAACCAGCCTAGATTATTTTACTGAAGTATCTTCTATGACTAGAGTAACGGAGAAGGTATGTGAGACTTCTTGTTTTTTTTTTTTTTTTTTTTAAAGATTTTATTTATTTATTTGATAGACAGAAAGATCAGAAGTAGGCACAGAGGCAGGCAGAGAGAGAGGAGGAAGGAGGCTCCCTGCCTAGAGAGAGCCCGATGCGGGACCCGATCCCAGACCCTGAGATCATGACCTGAGCTGGAGGCAGAGGCTTAACCCACTGAGCCACCCAGGTGCCCCTAGATTCTTGGTATTACAGAAATTATGTGACATTGGGGAGATAAGAGTGTTCATTGGGGAAAAATCAGGAAATCAAGAAAGGCAATATGCAAGGCAGAAACTGGAGGGGGGTGTTAGTAGGTGTCTTCACTGCTGCTGTCTTCTTCATTTGTCTTTTTCTTAGGAAATTGACCTCCGTCATATCTTCAACTGCTTCCTCTACCGATGATGCACATTAATATCTGTTCTGGGTTTCATACCTGGACACAGCATTTTCCCATCACCTCAAACTTCATATCACTAAACCCAATCAGATTGTCCCTTTTCCTTCCTCTGTTTTAGCACTTTTTCCTAATCACCTAGGCTCAAAATCAGGGACTGTTTCTGTATCTCCATATTGCTGTGTGTTTATCAGTTGCCATGGACACTCTATTCTGAATTGTGAGTAAATCAAGAGAATAGAAGGAAGATATTTTTAACCGAGTGAGCCCAAATATGCAGAGCCAGCGGACAGAAGGAAAGAAAGTGATGTTGATGAGACCCTGATGGAAGACACAGATGATAGGGTTTTGACTTAATGGTACAGAGAAGCATCTGTTTCAGGGCAAGAGAGACCTCTACATTCCTTGGCTTGAAACATGTGTTACCTGTTAACTTGCTTAATGTTGGTATATCATATTTTGATAAATAGAATTTTGCTTTAAATGTTTTGGAAAATCTTAGTATTGAAAGGAAGCCTATTTTTAAGTATGCATCTTTCTATTACTGTATTTTGTGGTATACTGGTAGGTTGTCACATGATACACATTGATTCTTAGCTCCATGTTCACCAGACTGTCTTGTGTGTGGCTCTCAATTAGTGGGATGAGCTGTCATGTGCAGTGGGGCTGTCTCTCGCTGGTGGTATTTAAGCAGAAACGGTATTAGTATTTCTGATACCAAAGACATGAGCCTGGCATTGGGTAGGAGATTGGACCATCTGCGACCCTTTTTAGGATTTAGATTTTATCATTTTATAGTGATTTGTAAGAGGATTATTGAATAATTTATTTCTACTGTTATGTAATATGCTGGCAGTAGGCATGCGTTGATTTTGGCTTTCTCTGTGGCACTGTGGAAGGCATAAGGTTAAACACAAATGATATCGAAGGGTGGGACCATTGGCAGAGTGTTCTTCGTGTATTACACTGTGATTATTGAGGTAAACTAAAATATTCTTTTGATTTTGTCAACGTGGAGCTCAGCGGTAGGGGCTGCATCTTGGAAGCACTAGGTGTGGCAGTGAGGTGGTCCGCAATTAGCTTGACCTCGTTAATAAAGTTACATCGTTATAAAGGCTCAGGGCATATCTCTGTAAGAACAGTAGAAAGGGATAGAAAGAAATACCCTTTCCTTCTTTGAACCCAAGCCATGCAAGACAAGGGATAAAAGAGTGCTTGATCTACACTGTTAAAAAAAAAAAAAGTTTTGGAGTCAAGCATACTTTAGAAATGACCTCCTGGGTTTTTCAGCCATGTCTAATTTTCTTGGTCTGACACTTTAAGAGGTTCTCCCTCTACTTCAGAGAGGAAGCTTGAGGTTATTCTATGAAGCTTAAAAAGTGTGGTTCCTTTAGATCCTTTGCCAGTATTCTATCATCATCTTGGAACAAAGAACCTGGTAAATATCCACAGCTTACTCAATGGAAGAATTCCTTTGAACCAGATTGACCATGGAGAAAAACCTTCATAGCAGCAATTGCAAAGCTGTATGTATCTAGCACTTGCTCTAGACTTCACTCAGACGTGTGCCGTTCTTCTGGAACGCTTAGCTCTCTCTAGCAAGCATTGTCATTGTTCTGCTAACCTTGCCCTGTCGGTGGTCTTGGTGGTTTTCTGCTATCATGAAATACGTTTGAAGAGGGATGATTAATCAATGTAGGAAGAATGATGGAACAGGAAACCATAGTAATTAATAGTAATTAATTGATTCAGGAAAGAATGATCTGTAGATGCTAAAATCAGTGAGTGAAAGATTGTTGGGAACAGAATATTCTCTAAATGTCACCCTTTGAGCTGCTCAACTACAAAGGAAAACAGGTACCTTTACAGTGGAGAATACTTGAAACGTGATCAAATTTAAGCAATTTAACATCCCCCAAAGAGGAACAAATTGATATCATGTAGTACTGATTTGATCCCTGCCTGTCACTTAGGCAGCATTCCTGTCCCAAATGTTCAATCCGAATCTAATCATGAGGAGACAATCAGACAAATCCAAAAAATGAGGGCTTGTTTTCTTAAAGAAATGCCAGTCATTATAGACCAAGAGAGCTGGGGGAGCTGTGTTTTGGTTAGAGGAGACCAAAGAGATGTGACATCTGAATGCAGTATGTGATCTCGGGTTGCATCTTGGGTCAGGGGAACAGCTATAAAGGACATGTATTGGGTCATTTGGGGATATCTGAAAATGGACTGTATATTAAATAATAACATTATGTAGGTGTTGTTTCCTGAACGAAATATTTTGGCATATGTAAAGAATGTCTTTGTTCTTAGGAGATTCGTATTGAAGTATTTTGGAGTTAAGTGTCATGTTGCTTACTTCTTCCATGTGAGTCATATAAAAATATATATGATACTATTAGCTATAATTTATAATAAATGTAAATACTATATATAATAATTCAGTATAATCCATTATACTGTATATACATATTTGCCTTATACATACATACATGCATACATTTGTGTCATATATAAAGCAAATATGGTAAAATGTTGAAAATTGATAAATCTAGATAGAGGGCATATTCATTGCACTCTTTTTGAAATGTTTCTGAGGTTTGAAATTCTCAACATAAGGCATTGGGGAGAAAAGAACTTTTGTGTTAAGGGTGAGGTGGTGGAGAAAAATGTTGAGTTGTTAAATTCATGTTTATGAGAAAATGGCATTTTATTACTGTGGAATAAAGTAGAGTTAGATAATACAGTCATTGAAAATAAATAAATGAGCACCTGGGTGGCTCAGTTGGTTAAGTGTCTGACTGTTGATTTTGGCTCAGGTCATGATCTTGGGGTTGTGACATCAAGCCCCACCTCGGGCTCTGTGCTCAGCATGTAACCTGTTTGAGATTCCCTCTCTCCTTCTTTCTCTGCCCCTTCCCCTGCTTGTACACATGTGCTCAATCTCTCTCTCTCTCCAAATAAATAAAATCTTTAAAAAAAAGAAAATAAGTGTTCACAAGCATGCACTGTTAAGTGAGCATGATTTATACAGTCTTGAATGCAGAATTTTTAGAGCAGAGAAATGATTGCTGTTGGACATCTTAGTGTTTCTCTTTTGTTTCTGCAATATTGACGTTCTCCTGTTGTGAATTCTTAGCTCACAGAATTGTTGTAAGAATTAATGAGATAATGTATGTGAAATGCTTTGTAAGCTGTGAAAATAATGTCTCCCAAGTTCTTTTATGTTTAGGGTGTAACTTGTGCTGAATTATAACACACAGTGTTGTATTTTATCAGTGTACAGAATACGCATTCATAGGAAGACAAGCTGGATAGGTGGTTTTATTAAGACTCATTCCATAACAAATGTAATGTAGAAAACTAAAGCTGCCTCCATTTAGATGAGATTAACACAGTTCTGCCTCTTGGCATATCTAGAACAGTGTCTAAATACATATAACAAATATTAGCTTTTTCAATAATGAAACAAACTTCACTTACTCTTTATGCTCATTTAACCAGTTGCACTTATGAAAAAAATCTTTCCCCAGGGGACGGAAAAAGAACAAACAAGAGATTTAACATAAGTCAATAGAACATTAAGTAGAGAAAAGCTGAGAGTTGCTTGCTGTGGTGTTATCTTGTGATGATTTCAAT
This sequence comes from Enhydra lutris kenyoni, assembly GCF_002288905.1. Lineage (NCBI taxonomy): Eukaryota > Metazoa > Chordata > Mammalia > Carnivora > Mustelidae > Enhydra > Enhydra lutris. The sequence goes on from NW_019154126.1 coordinate 4,023,399, forward strand.
TTAGGTTTTTAAGTATGCTTTTAGAATTTTATTGTTATACTAAATATAAAATTGTGTCAATGCATATGGAGGACTTGGAATGACTATGGAAAATGAACATTTTGCTCCTTCAGAGGGAGGCAGGCCAGAATAGCTATTAGATGGTGATATTTTGACCTCGCTGAAAGAAAACTATATAGAAAGAATGAGGAAAAGGAAGGAATTGGGGAGCAACAGATATTACACATTAGCTAGAAAAGACATTCTTGTCAGTTCTTGAATTTGACCAGACTCTAAAGCTAGCACAGATTGTTCAGATGTAGCCATGGTGGGCACAGGTGTCACTGGTAAAAGCTGTGAGGTTGCTAGATTAGCCAGTGACACTGGGTTGTAATCTTTGTCAGCTGGCATTTGAGAAGATTACGATGATGGATATTTTTAACAACTATCATTGAGTAATTAACATGTCCTAGGAGAGACATTAGATACTTTATGTGTGTTTTCTCAGTTGAATCTCACAACATTCCTATGAGGGAGGTGTGTACTTATACTATTCTTATTTTTCAGGTAAGCAAGATGGACTGAGAGAGGTTGAATAACTTGTGTAAGGTCATACAGAGAATAGTGGCAAGGTTGGCACTTGAACCCATGTTGTCTGACTCCAGAGCCCATTTAAGCACCAGGCTATACTCATTTGGCTCTCTAAAGTGGATATTGGAGAGAACAGATCAACATGCAGGGATTTTTTAGAGATAAGACATGTTTTTGGCGATGACAGAGTAAAAGGGGCTGGATTACTTTCTCAACTTAAAAAACTAAAAATAACCAGGGAAAATATGTGAAACAACAGTTTTCAGACATTAGACAAGTAGCACAAAACAGTAATCTTTCAGAGAAGGGAAACAAATGTGATTGCTCCAACTTACTGCTTGGAGTATATATTATATTTTCAGACATAAAACTGAGCCTAGCTATCACCCTCATTTGAGCAGACAGTTTGAAGAGGCTACCGCCACTAGAAATCACAGGGTGGCAAGGTATTTAGTTAGGAGAGAATGACACAGAGAGAAAGCTCCAGAGATCTGTATACTTTTCAGTGAATGCATGTGAGAAAACTGCCCGAGACCAGGGAAAGACATGGCAAAAAATCAGGTGGAGTCCACTACCCACATACAGGGTATTAATTGGGGCTCTCTGAAGACCAATGTCTCAGTTGCATGGCAAAATTAGCCCTGAGAGTAAAGACTGTCTAGTCTTGCTTAACAAAACTTAAAGGCAAGCCATGGAAGGATCAAGTTGTTTCCAAGTAACTTTACTGAATCCAACACAAAGCCCCAAAATGTTTAAAGGAATGTAGAAAAACTCCAGCACTAACAAAGTAAACTTCATATTGTCTGACATCCAATCAAAAATTACCAGTCATTCAAAGAAGCAGGAAAATATGACTCAGGATGAGGAGAAAAACAATCTATAGAAAAAGACCCAGAAATGGTGCAGATCCCCTGTTCCCTACTTGAAAGTAGGCAAATTGAGTGATTGTATTTTTATTAGAATTTTTAAATTTGTATTTAAAGACATTCCTACAAAGATAACTCCATACTGGTTGCTTTCACTGGTGAATTCTACCAAGTATTTGAGGGAGAAATATTAATTCTATACAAACTCTTCAAGAAAATGGTAGAGGATATGAGGTCAATAGTATCCTAATTCTGAAACTAGACAACAAAACTACAAGAAATGAAAATTACAGACCAATATCCTTCGTAAACACAGACATAAAAGTTCCTAATCAACTTTCAGCCTACCAAATCCAATAATATATAAAAAGGATAATAACACATGGGGAAGTAAGGGTTTAATTCCAGGAATGCAGGGTTGGTTTAAAATTTAAACATCAATCAGTGTTATTTGTGTCAGGGACTAAAAAAGAAAAAAGTATATGTGTACCTTAACTAGACATAGAAAAAGCATTTGACTGCATCTCATGTCCCTTCCTGGTGAAAACTCAGCAAACTAGGAATAGACGGGAACTTCTTCATCCTGATGTGGGGCCTCTATGACAAACGTAAAGCTAACATCTTAATGGTGATAGACTGAAAGCTATTTCCTAAGATTGAGGAACAAGGCCAAGGATATCTGCTTTCAAACTTCTATTGAACGTAATATTGGAGGTTCTTGTCAAGGCAATAAGGCAAGAAAAAGAAATAAAACCCACATAGACTGGAAAAGGATAGGCTGTCTTTATTTACAGATAATATGTAGATATTCCTTAAGAATCTTAAAAAAAAAAAAAAAGCTACCTGAAAGAGTAAGTGAGTTTTACAGAATTTTAGGATATAAGATCAAAACACATATTGATTATATTTCTATATACAAAAAATGAACAGTTAGAACTAAAAATTGAAAAACAATACCATTTACAATAGCATCAAAAATTATGAAATACTTTGGGATAAATTTGACAAAAAATGTATAAGATCTCTACACTGAGAACTATAAAATTTTGCTGAGGAAAATTAATTAAGGTCTAAATAAATGCATAGATATACCATGCTATGGATTGGAAGACTCAATGTTATTATGTCAGTTCTCCAAATTGATCTACCTATTTCTTATTATCCCAGTTGAAATCCCAGCAGCCTTTTTGTTTTGCAGAACTTGACTGCTGATTTAAAATATAATATTTAGAGAAAGAAGAAGAAAATTGGAACATGTATATTGCCCGATTTCAAGACTTATAAAGTTATAGTAATCAAAACTGTGTGGTAGTAGCATGAAGGTAGGAGAGGGAGCACAGTGATTTTCCACAAAGATGCCAGGTTAACTCAACTGGGTAAGGAAAATTCTTTCAACAAATGGTGCTGGAACAATTTTACAGCTATCTGCATGAAAAAAAAATAGTTCTAACTCTTACCTCATACCATACACAAAAATTAACTTGAGGTAGATCATAGGCATAAATGTAAGACAATTAAATCCCTAGAAGAAAATGTGGAAGACATTTTTAGTGATCATGAGTTAGGTAAATATTAAAAAATATACAAAAAACAGAAACAATAAAAGAAAAAACTGGATACATTGTATTTCCTGGAAATTCAAACTTTTTTTTTCTTCAAAAGATGCTAATAAGAAAGTGAAATGGGAAGCTAAAACTGGGAGAAAATATTGCAAAATATGTGTCACACAAAGGACTTTTATCCAGAATATATAAAAGTCTTTTTTCTAATTGTTTATTACCATTATTATTATTATTATTATTATTGAAGTATAGTTGACATTATGAGAAACTCTTAAAACTCAACAGTAAGAAGACAGTAAGAAGACAAAAAACTCATTAAACCCATTAAAAATGGGCAGAAGAGTTGCAGAAGCATCTTTTTTCACATGAGTAGTCATTAGGTAGATGTAAAATAAAACCTCAGATATACCACTGCACTCCTGTTACAATGTGTAACATCAAAAAGACCAACCATATCAAGAGTGGAAAAGGATGTGAAGAAACAGGAACTCTCAGAGCTGCTGGTGGGTATATAAAATGGTACAAAATTTTATAAACGCTTCCTAAAACATTGGATACCATATTCTCCAGTGATTCTACTCCCAGTTATCCAAGAGAAATAAAACATATGTGTTCAACATGTGTGTGTAAAGACTTGTACATGAATGTTCATAGCCCTGAAGCTTCGTTTCTGATAACCCCAAACTGGAGACAACCCGAATGTCTATCAGCGTGAATGGATAAACGTGAATTTATCTGTGATGGATAAATTTTGCTATTCCATAAAATATAATACTACTCAACAACGAAGAGGAACAAAATGTCAATATACTCAACAACTTGGATGAATTTAAAAATAATTATACCGAGTGAAAGGAATCAGTAAGTAACATGTACACACTGTGTGATTCCATTTGCAGAGAGAGAGAGAGGGAGAATGGGTGGGAGGCAAGCTGGGGAAAAGGGAGAAGCAGACTCCCCGTTGAATAGGGAGCCCGACATGGGGCTCGACCCCAGGACTCTGAGATCATGACCTGAGCCAAAGGCAGACCCTTAACTGACTGAGCCACCCAGGCATCCCAATTGTACACTTTAAATATGTGCGTTCTATTGTGTGCCAATTCTGCTTCGTTAAAGCTGTAAAAAGAATCCTAACTTCTTTCACTGGTGAGATGCCAAAGCAGCATATTAACAGTTGTAGTAGAAGCCTAGATATTTAAGAGCAGATGAGACCTTAGAAATGCTCTTCGTCATCACACATTGTTCAATTAAGCCCAATCAAAATGTTACATCTTATGACTCCCCCATGAGAACATTAGTTCTAGGAAGACTGGCATGTCCTGTCCATCTTTGTGGCTTTCATTCTGTGTTAGGTAGTGTTTTGTGCCCAGAGGTGCTCAGTAAACATATGCTGGTTAGTTGGAAGCGTGATGTTTCCTAAACTGAATTATAGATGAGAACTGCTTCACATTCTTGGTTTAGTGGAAAGGTGCACTCAGTGAGTAGTCGATCTTATTACAGTTTCCACTTAGAAAACTTTTCAGAATTTCCTTTAGGGACAGAGTTGTTTTACTAGCATGCTTGACACTTCTTAGGTCTGGGAAGGCCTCCAAGGTAGAACATAAATTACCGGGGTGCATATTATTTTGGGTCTGCAAGTGACCGAGAAACTAAATAATAGCAACCTAACCAAGACCGAGGTGTATCTGTCCCTGAGGTCTGAGCTGATCTGGCGGCTCTGCTCGATGAAGCCATCAGAGACCCCGCTGCTTCTTGTTTTTCCACCTAATGGTTTTGTAATGTCACCCAGAACTTCACTTCTGGCATCAGTTCAGGAAGTGATACAGAACGGAACGCCTAAGGGCTGGGACTGGGGCAGGGCAGGCTCGGTCTTCCAGCTCATCACTGGCCCACCTGCCCCTGTTTCAGGCTATGAATGAAGGAGATAACTCCACCTCCTCCAAAGTTACCTCCCGGTGGTTAATATTTCCTCCAAAGAATTCACAAAATGTTTCCACGGAAGGTCAGCATGAGAGAATGGGACCTGCCCATGAGAAAGTCTGCTACAAGGGACGCCTGAAAAAGACCGGCAGGAAATGTATCATCATCATTTAATAACTTAGATCATGCTTTAGCCATCGCTGAGGATGTTTTCATACTGCTTAAAAAATGAATTTCTTGCAATTTTGTGAGGCAGTAAAGTTGGTTTTGATTTTCAGTTTTTAAACAGAAGAAACTGAGTCATGGAATGATATATAATGAAGCATCTGTGTTCGACGGAGAAATCTGTGGCACCCATCGATCCTGGAAACCCAAATTATGGGTTTGCCATCTACTTCTCTGCCCATTAGGTCATGCTCCTGTTGGAGAAAATGAGAAATGATCTAAAGGCAAAGAAAGAAAATTTAAGAACTGCCCCCCTCCCCAAGCCCCGTATTAATAGAATAGACATTTCTCTGTTGATTGTCCCGAGGTCGGCCCCCCAGAGTTCACGGGGAACTGGACTGCCTCGTCCTCAGAGCCGGGCATGGTGCTCTTTATCTTTGACTCAGGGTGCAAAGTGTTGCTTAGCAACAGCGATTCTCCCAGCTCTCACAACCGCCGCAGCCCGCAGACCTGACAATAGAGCGGAGTTTGAGAGTGAGATCCTCATTTTTCAGCTTCTTCACTGTGGTAAGGGGGAATAAAGAAAGAAAAGGCAAACAGGATGAAAGCATCTCAGTCAACAGCCCAGTGCAAAAAAGCATCTGCCGATGTCGGAGAATGGGAAGGGGGGGGCAGTGCCACGCTCTTCCACGTGATTAGTGAATGCCGGCCGTGAGAATGAAAAGGGAGTAATCACAGCCGCAGAGGTTAATTAGGGAAGGTAAAGAGGCAAGAGAAACGAGATGGCTGGGCAGTCTTAAACATGGAAGTTTCTGACTGACTGGGTGTCTAGAGCGAGTCTATGCTCTTTCTATTTTGTGGTTTTTGTTTCTTTCTCTTTTGGGGGGAGGGGGTCCAGATTATTGGGCAGGGCTTGGAAGGGAAATGGGATGGAGGGAGGCTTTTTGCTTCCCACTCAAACTCTTACTGGCTATCTTAAAAATGGGCTAGGCAGCTTCTTACTGAGTTTTAAGTGTTTAAAAAGGTATTCAGGATGGTGACTTTCAGGGCTGGCCTTGGGTTGGCTCCTTTGTGGTCCTGGGCGACAGGGCAGAGGAGCACGGGACCCTTGGAAGTGATCTGTGGCACTCGAGGTAATTTTAATGTTAGAAATGCCCTCGTCTCCTGGTTCGTGTTCCTTCTCGCCCTTTCCATCAGCTCATGCAGATATTATGGAGGAGCATGTGCTGACCACTCCTAGGAGGGATTTCAAACCTGAGAGATTACAATCTTTCCTAGCAAATGCAGGAATGGCCCTTTGTAGAGCGGTTTTCTGAAGTGAATCAGATGGGTTTTTCAGAGCCGAAGGAAGTCAGAGGATGAAATAAATAAAAGCAGAGAGGAAATTGAAAGGGGTGTGTGGGGGGGGAAACATATGTTTTCAGATGATATTTTAAAATAGATGGAGACTTGATGAGACAGAGATACTGAAAACCGTCTCCAGATGGTGGGAATAGCAGTGGCAGGCTGGTGTGAAGGGACAGAACGCAGGCAGCAGGCGTGGGAGGAGGCGAGGAGAGAAGGGAGAAGGGGGCTGAGGGAGGCCACCGTGTAGGTGGGCGGGGTACGAAGAGTGTTTGAGGTTATACGAAAGAAAGTAGAATTATTGAATCCATACCCTTCACCTTCAGTTCAACAATTTACTCAATACGTTTCTGTCTTGTAATAGATCTTTTTAAATGGTCTGTTTACGAAAAAGGCGAACTTGCTTCACTCTGACTTCTTTGCAAACGCTGTGCCCATAGACAAGACAACTATTCCAGTCATCACCAGGGCGGGGCTGTGGAGGAAGTGGGCCAGAGGGGGACTCTATCAAATTTGTTTTTTCCTCTGTACATTCAAATGATGGCACTCCCTGTTGAAGGATATTTATGCTTTCCTGTGACAGCCTTGTAATATCGAAATTCATCTTCATGAATTGATTGGAGGGAAGGGTTTATTGAGAGAAAGGAAATTGAGAAATAAGAAATTATTCCACGTCTAGCATTAAGATACCCAGAGCGGCTTCTCATTCCCGAGAGAGAGAGAGAGAGAGAGAGAGAGAGAAATCCATCCACATTCCCTGGATGTGAAATGATGCCGTTTTATTTGCATAATAATCACTTAACATCAGTGGGTTTCCTGACTCTGAGTTTGGCGCTATGTTTTCATTCGGTGAGCATTTATTGACGGCCTACTGTGTGCCAGGAGGAGTTCTAGGGCTACAAAGAGGAGCAAGTCATAGGTCTGCCTTTGTCTTTTGCGTGAATGAGTGAGTGTCTCCGTTCCCATCTGGACTCAGTGTATTCTGCTGTTATACCCTGAGAGGGGCCTACAGCTTGAGTTCTGTCACTGCCAGAAATCCACACCCACACCTCACTCTTGCGTTTTCTCAACTGACCTATCGTCACAGATTTCTGCCTTTTCCAACCACTGTTTATGCTGAGATAATTGTTGGTATCAGCACTTAGCTATCAGGGTTACAGAAAACATAAAGATTCAAAAGGAGATGATGATGATGTTCGTTTTATGTAGGGCCATGAGTTAAAATGGCAACACTTGTCTAGTCCATTAAACATGGAATAGAATTTGCATGCAGAAGGTGACTGCCCTTGTGTCATTAGAGCCTTTTGCACGGAGCTGTGTGTGACTATTACATCCAGAAACAGGCCAGTGTCTTCGTTTATTGTGTGGTTCTTGTCATGTTCCTGGGAAATGTCGGTAGTTTCAGTTGTTGCGATTAAAGCCGTTGCTTTCCGATGGGCTGTATTTCTGTTTTCATCAGCCTTATCTTTTCTGTTTACTGTTCTCTCTGACTTTTTCATTTGTTCTTGTTGCTCGCCATGGAAACCTGTTTGTAAATCTTCTGTGGGTGATGATGTAACCAGAGTAGTGCAGGCAGAGTCCCCGAAGTCTGACAGTACATGAAATGACTGGTTTAAGCAATGCAGAAATAGAGACAAGCCCATCACTATAGGGAACAGAAGGGATGCACTCTATTATTGTTTTTTTTTTTAAATTTTTTTTTTTGCGTTGAAAGGCAACAGTTGTTGTAAATTTTGTTTGGAAACAGTAAAGAATTGGCAGCGTGTGGGCAAAAGTTTCCAAAGTAGTGGTATCTGAGAAGTCAAAAACTCCTACTAGTGTATTTAAATGAAATAGAAGCTGAGAGAGAATTACTTTTTTGGTTTTAAGGACAGCTCTGGGTTATGATTGATGCTGTGACTAAGAAGGTAGAGGAACCGGGTGGGGAAGTGAGGGTAAAATGCAGGGGCCCATAGTAGGTGAAAAGTAGGACAAGTTGAGGAGAGATAGACAGATGTGGCAAAACTAGGCTACATCTCCGTTAAAAATATACACTCAAAACTGAGTAGCTCCAAAATGTGTGTAATATTCTATACATCTAAGGATGTTTCGGTGACTTCTTTGGATTAATCTAAGATACTACCCTCAGCTAAATTCTTTGGAGGAGTAAGTTTTACATGCAAATCTGGTTATGCCCAGTGGGAGCTGGAGAAATTTGCTGGTAGAGGGTGAGATTAGGGAGGAGAGAGAGCCTGAAGGAAGGTGGGTGGAGGGAAGTTAAGGAAGAGAGAGCTTTAGAATTTCACTGGTATCTGAAGCCCAAAGTAGACTTCATTTTTCTTTTAGCCAGAATCTTTTCCGTTTTCCCAGTCAAAGTCACAGTAGTAACAACAGGATCATTTTGACATATTACATTTCTCTTTGGGGGGGAAAATAAATTGAGATGCCTCTGGGTTCTGTCCTCTTTATTTATTTATTTATTTTTATTTAAAGATTATTCATTTATTTGAGAGAGCGTGTGCACGAGCAGGAGGAGGGGGAGGGTCAGAGGGGTAAGCAGACTCCTTGCTGAGCGGGGAGCCTGATGCAGGGCTCAATCCCAGGATGCCAGGATCACGACCTGGGCCAAAATCAGGCACTTAACTGACTGAGCCACCCAGGCGCCCTGTTTATTTCTTCTTTAAAGCAAAAAGCACAGCATGATAGTTGTGTTTTAGTGTTTCGGAGCCAGAAGATAATCTGGTCTAACCTCGTCATTGTACTGGTGAGGAGGCTGCAACCCACATGGTTAGATGATTTATTCAGTCGACTAGTGGATTAGAAGAGACCAGAATCCAGATTTTCTTAGGTTCTGACTCTGGTCCCATGAGGACTGGTAGGGGAAGGAGCATGAGAAAACCAAACCCACCTCCCCCCGTCACTTTCTCAGAAGGCTGATTTTGACAGACTAGTTAAGGCTGAGACAGAAAGAAGCCAACCAGTGGCTGGGAGACAGACACCACTGGGGTATCTTTTTGTCCTTGAGCGAAGAGTGCTCTGAATTCAATTCAAGGTGAATCAATAGAGACAATATTGAAATTTAAAAGAAAAATCAACAGGGTGCCTGGGTGGCTCAGTGGGTTAAAGCTTCTGCCTTTAGCTCAGGTCATGATCTCAGGGTCCTGGGATCGAGCCCCACATCAGGCTCTCTGGTCAGTGGAGAACCTGCTTCCCTTTCTCTCTCTCTGCCTGCTTCTCTGCCTACTTGTGATCTCTGTCTGTCAAATAAATAGATAAAAATATTTAATAAAAAAAAATAAAAGAAGAATCACTGTTCTGGTTTGAGCCATACTTCCCATACTCCATCATACTTTGCTGCATATATGTTATATATGCTCTACATAATTTAGTTTGCTTCAAAATCCTTCAGCTCAACAATTTGGATAGCAGTTTAGTGCTTTGATTTTAAAGGTAGACATACCATGGTTTAATACCCTTAATTCAGTGTTTTCCAAAAGTTTACTAACGTAGAATTTAAAAAAGTTTCTATATCTAAGGGAACTTGTAGGTAGTTTTAATTATCTCTCCTTGTCAATTTACCTTCTTCTGACCTTCATCCCCTTATTGTTCCTTCTGCCTCCATTGTTTCTTAGGCTAGATTTTCCCCAGCTCAATCTTTCCCAGCCCAATCCATACCTTAGCCAAATCCAGTCCATACCTTGGCCACTGGATAGCTCTCTCTTCATCTTTCAGGGCAGGGATTCTGGAACTTCAGTGTTACTTAAGAATAGTCCTAGGAGCTCGGACCCTACTTCTTAGATTCCAGTATAGTTGGTCAGAGATGAGTCCTTGGAGCCGGTGTTTTAAGAACCACCCCCGTTGACTTTGATGTAAGCAGTCCATGCATCACAGTGCTTCATGGTGTCAGATTTCGAGTGCACTAATATAAATCATAGGAACACTTACACTTGGATCCCTTTACCTAGTCATAAGAACCTTTTTTATCTGTGCTACTCTTGCCACTGGCTCTGTGGGACCTAGTGTTTTCTTCACCTGCACTTGAGAACCATTAACGGGGAAGAATTCTAGTTTCCTATACAGTATTGTCATCTTCTAGTTGATGAATCTGGTTCAAGGAACTCCACTTCCAATGATGTGAGGCTTGAAGGCCGAGAGGTAAGACATCTGCCACCACCAAAGAGTGACATTTGGGAAGGAACAAGTTTTAAAGAGTAGCTGGCTGCAGGCCTTCTTTGGATTCTAAGGAACTCATAAGAGCAAATTAAGTTGAGTAATAATACTTAAAGTACCAGACCACAGAGAAATAGAATTTTCTATGGGAAGTTTGGAATGGAGAATAGCCTTTCACAAAAATGATAAAATGTTTCCTGGATCTTAGAAAAAAAAAATGTTATCTCTACAAAAGGAGGTCAGTGAGAACTCTGTTGTGATTCATGGACTATGAATAACACATATAAGTGGAGACTTAGCAAACCTGTCTAGGACATTATGAACATTTTTTTTTTTTTCACGAGTAGTGTAGTGGTTTGTGTATGAAGCAGTAGATTTTTTGGGAAAAAAATATTTTTCTCCTTTTCTAGTGGGTGAACTGAGAGTATTTGATGAAGATAGAGATTTGTAGATATAGGAGCTGAAGAAGCCCTACCGATCTTTCTGTATTCTTGATTCTATCAACTGTCTTTAATCATGAAGGAAGCATTTAAAATGTTTTGACCATGTATAGATGGTACGTTCTCTTGTTTCAGCCTGTTGGCAAGACTGGTGATTTAGAAATGTTACTCAGTTTTCATGGGGGTCCTGAACTCGCTAAACCCTGATGGAGTTTTCGTATTGCTGGTAGAGGGACTGATGAGCTTGGCTCTGGATGCTTGTTTTTTAGAAGCATTATTTGACAGGAGGAGGAGAACAAAACAATCGGAGTGATGGAAGCCACCTTTTACTGCTAATTTCTTCCTTTCTCATATATAAGATCTTGCTCAACGTATGGTACTCTAATAAAATGCGTTGGGAACTCTAGGCGAGTAGACTCTAGTACCAGCATGCGATTTTCTCTCTCTCTCTCTCTCTCTCTCTCTCTCTCTCTTTTGCCAAATAGTTCTCCTTTGAGTCATCAAGGTAGACACAGCCAGGTGAAAAGAGATCAAATCTTGAAGAATCTTCATTTGCTTGTGTTAAAGTGAAAAATGGGCTGACTTGATTTTAAATAAATAGAAATGTCCTTAAAAAATTCTCCCCTGTTTTTCCTTCCTCTTGCAAGGTGCACAAGAAACTGAGAGAGAGAGGAAAAAAAAAATGTATGTATATATAGAACAAATTGAAAAAAGGCAATCCATATTCTCTCTTATACTCTTGTCATAAACTTTTTCCACATCAGAGAGAATATAGTGTTAGTCCACTTTGGACCCTGTCCATATGGGCTAGTTACTGCAAAGTTTAGAAAGACTTTGTTGTAATATAATTTCACCAGTTGCTTGGCATGGGTCCCTGATAGACAGGCCAGGAAAACCGGTAACAGAAGCTGGTGAAAAGGCAGAGGCTTTTAATGTCTTATTCAATTCACTCTTCATAAGAGGTATCAGATGTGAAGGAGCCTGGAACAGTTCCCAGTTTGGATGAAAGTAAAGAGAGTCAAAATAGAAAAAGAGTTAAAAAGTGCTTTGAAGAACTAGAACTATTTGTATTAGTCAGGCATGCTGGGTATTGAAAGAACTAGCAGGTGCTCCTGGGGTGGCAAGTCATTATTGTTATTATTTTTTAATTATGGAGATAAAGAGAAGTCTCTCAGAATTAAAATATGTGAAGTTTTGTGACTAGCTTAAAAAATGCACAGCCAAAACAGATTGACCATGGAAATTATAGACACATCAGACTAACATCAAATACATGAAGAGATATCAGGAAAAAAAATCATCAAATAATTTATTACTATTTTTAGATGGATCTAGTAACCAACTGGGTTTTGCATCAACTAAATGGCATTAGGCTAATCTGTCTTTTATATATAGAAGGAGACGACAGGTAAATAATGGATAATATTGGGTAACAATGGATAATAATGTGTTCATCTTAACTTTAATAAGCTGGTACTTTCTCTCAACTGGAGTAATGGTATATGCAAGAATGTCACATCCATGAAGCATGTAGAATTTTTCACACTGTCAATGAAGGGATATTTAGGCATGATAGCCCATAGTGACCACTTCTGCTTATTGTATTGTGGGTAACTTGATTAAGAATTGGGGAACATGACATCAACTTTGTAGATTTCACGGAGTTCCTGATTCTCTGGAAGAATTCAAACTGACTTTACCAAATTGGAAAAAATGACATGCTATAGTATTAAATTAATTTTGGACAAAACATGAGTAGCAAATACAAGTTGAGGAAAAATTGCTCTTATTGTAGCAATCTAAGCATGACATGCTAAGGAGAGATGGAGAGATGGAGAACATGATTGGATTTGGGAGAGATTTTAGAGGAAAACTTGAAGGCACCTGATAGCTAATTGGATAATGAAGTGAGGTGTTTATGTTTTGTACTGACACTTTGTATTTTTATAGGCTGCCTATTAGTCTCCTACTCTATTTCTTTGTAGCAGAAGGACCATAACATCTAGCTAGAATCCTTAATCCTTTATTCTTTCTTCATTTATTAAACATCACAGCCACATTATACACTGTCAGTTTTGTTTTGTTTTTAAGGAAAATGAGGATCTAAGTTCAAATGTCCCGATAGGAAATATTGTAACTGAGACATGTATTGTGAAGTACTACCTTGTTTTCTTGCTTCCAGTCTAGGGCTATTTTACTAAGCCCAGAGAGAATGGAGGCTGGGATCAAGGCTGGAGTGGTAGGAAAGGAAATACACAGATCTGAGAGAGATTCAGGAAGTAGAGGTGACATTGGGATGTGGAGGAGAGAGGGAGGTTCAAGCCTAAGTTCTAGTTGGGATGGCTGGTTGGGGGGAGGTGGGACACTGGCAAGGAAGTAGTAATTCTCTTTTGTGGGGGTAGGTGATGCATTTGATTTTGGTTACATTGAGTCTGGGGTGTCCGCAGGCCATCTGAGTGGAACTCTTCCCTGGCCATTGGATACGTGTATCTGAATGAACAGCAGGAAGTGAACAGCAGGGACCAGCAACCATGAGCTGTGTGTTACTTCTGAGCCAGGTGGGAAATGGCTGATGACAAATCTACGTGGGAAGAGCAGGGAAGCTGCTCAACTTTCTAATTCCTAAAAGCTGGCATTTGGCCCCAGGTGACTTAGTGTAACACGGGTCAGTGAGGTGGACTAAATAAAGGACTAAAATAAAAATGTTAAGTGTGACTAATTTGATCATTATAAAAATATATGCTTGTAATTAAGGGGAAAAAGCAGAGGTGAGAATGCATATGTACTTGTGATTTAGGAGATAGACCTTATCTTTGTTTAAATCTAGAATCTGTGTTTGCACTTGTAGTAGGCTGAGATTCTGGGGGCGATACTGCTTTGTGGAAACCGTAGCTCTCGAACAACTGAAGTTCTAGCATGTTCTGACTGGACAGAAATTCCTTCCTACCTGGCTGGACTCACCAGTGGCCATGTGACTTGCCTCAGCCAGTGAAACGAGGGAAAAGGTGATGCGCATCCCTTCTGGGCAGAAGTTTTATGAGACTGTATGTGGTGCTGTACATCTCTTTCCTTCTGCCAGGAGGCTGACAATAGTGAGATTGAAAGTTTGGTCCCAGAGTGAGAATGTAGAATGTGATTCATGCATGGACATGTAGCATGAGTGAGAAGACCACAACACTGTCAGTGGAAGACATTGATAGTTGTGAGTTGTTCGTTCCCATGGCATCATTAAGCCTATCCTGATTGATATGCAGTATCTGGGTATAGTGACTAGTTTAAGGATGTTTCCCTCTTTTGCCAACTGTCAGATTTAGTCTAGAAATTTATTAGCCTATTTCAGAATGTACCAAGGACAGTTTAATTCATTTTAATCTTCCAATTTCAGAGTGAAATTTCCATGTGAGTCTTTTTCTTCTAAGGAGGGATTATGGCAAATCATATCTAAGATGCTTAATTATTATAAAATCTCCGTTATGTGGAGGTCAGGACTACAAACTAGGGCAGAGAACGGGGAAGGAAATTTCTAAGACCTCAAACAACTCAAGTGTGTAGTGGTCACACATTCCAAATGCCAGAGCCCCAAGACATTATTACTATATAGGCACCAGTTCAAAGATTATTTAGTTTTAGTTGCACAGGATTAACAAGCTTCGTTATCGCATTCCTCTACCCTTAGCAGATTAAAGGCTACCAATTAAGAGAGGCGGACTGTGAGCACTAGTCAAGGCAGTTATACTAAAAACTGGGGGGAAGAGAAAGTCTGACAAAAAGAGGAGAAACAGGGAAACTTGAGAAGTACCTTTAGAATTCCTAAGTCCCTGCCATGGGGAAACTTTTGGGATTGTGGCAGTAGTCCCATGCGTATCAGTAGCCAGAGGGGGTATGGTGATATTTTATAAAATTAGGATGAACCCTGTCATCAGGAAAAAAGTTTAACTATGTGTTATACCCTGATAAGACAGGGTCCTCCTACAAAGTTAAGCCTAGAAGGGACATGAGGTAAAAAGGAGTAAGCTCTAGTTTTCAAAAAACTCATTCATTCATTTAGTCAACAAATGTTTATTGTTGACTGCAATGGAAATTGCTTGTCCTCGGGGACCCAAAGAGAGGTTACTGTCTCTGCCCTCCAGGGGTTCACAGAGATAGAAAAGTAAATGTTTGCAACACTGTGACCTGTGTCTTATTGGAGGTGTGTACAAGGTGTGATGGGACCTGGAAGAGAGAGGCAGGCGAATTTTTGCTGAGGGAGGGTGGTGCCTTGAGAAAGATCCCACAGAAAAGCATTGGTTCTGCTGGGTCTGCAGTGGTTGGTTTAGCAGATCAACCAGTTGGCTGGGATCAGTATTGCGGAAGGGGAGGAGAGAGGCCATCCCAAGCAGAGAACAGAAAGAAAGAACAAGTGCGGAGGCATGGAAGCCTGTGGTGTGTTTGTGGCGAGGAAGGGGCATGTGGTTCTAGAGGGAGACGAGCCTGGCCAGGGCGGTGGGGCTTGCCAGGGGCCCCAGGGGTGGCAGATAATAGGATGTGAGACTGGACTCAAGCAGACTGGTATCTATTCTCGGTTTTTCTTTTTACCAGCTGTCTGATTTCTAATTCACACCTTCAGAGACGAAATTCTCTAGGTCATTCTTTGGCCTTGAATTAGAAATCTCTTACGTCATGGATTTCTTCTTGCACAAATTGTGCAGTTTCGCATAAACTAACATTTACTGCGGAGTGTTCCTAAACACAAATACGAAAGAGCTCTATGTTATTTCTGCCCGAATGATGAACAGCACAGAACTGAACGTTTAAATTCCTCTGAAAACTGTGATGGAGCACAATCAACAGTAATGTCAGGTTTCTTTTGTTTGCTTTCTGTATCAGCGCACCAATAGAATACTAAATTCTGCTGGGCAGAAACATACTTGTGGGTTTCTTCAAAATACAGTTTATTGAGGAAATATTGTGAAGGTAAGGCAAAATACAGGTGTAGTCCATTTCAGAAGATCCTAAGTGAAAAAGTGCAGATTTCCTTTTAAAAGTCCTGCAATGTGTCAAAACTATTTTTTTACTTTTATTCGTGATCATCTGAGTGACTTGTTTACCCCACAGAGTAAGATGCCAATAAAGAAGAATATTTTTGTCTCCTTTCATCCTGTTGCCTTGAGGTTCATTTATATATTTATATAAAATATACTCATATAAATATATTATGTATATATTTATATATATAAGTGAACCTCAGAGCAACAGGATTAAATATAAATATATATATTCATATTAGAATAAAATTTTACTTTAATACATGTAAACTTTTTTATGTTTCTGGAGAAAAATCATTTTAATGTATTAACCAAACAGGCATTTACATGTTTGTTGTTTTAAAATGTAGTAACTGAAGATGCACTGTTGTGAAAATTCGACATTTCTAAAGCAATGAGAAGAAAGTCAGTGCAACCCAATAATATCTCTGAAATACACTCTACCTTTGGAAGAAATAAAACATTTCAAGAATTGCATGTGATGTAACACGCAAAATAAAATGGGCCCTCATGTGAAAATCAAGCACTTTTAGAGGGTGAGTCTTTCCACTCAGTGGTCATTTGTCTTCCAAGAGTTCCTGGTATTGGTTCATGGCTAGGAAGAAGCTGTTTGGGCACAGCGAGTGTGACAAGGAGTGACGCCGCCTTAGGATAGAGGAGATCAGATTGGCCTAACCCTTTCACATTTTTCTACGCTAATCCACTGGTCTCTTTTCTAAAAAGCATTCATGTGCGACAGGGCTAGCCATGCATAAACTCCCCACCAGGCTTCCTAATGAGTTGACCGAGAACCATGACCAGACCAGGTGGTAAAGTCACGTCAAGGCTTGGTAGGAAGCAGGCTCGCTCTGTGCTGGTGTGCGTGACCCCCTTGCTCTGGCTCCACCGTTGCTGGCGGTTTAACAGGAGGGAGAAGGCAAGCTGACTTCATTCATTCAGCATTTCTTGGAAGTCTCTCCTGAAAGAGGCGCTGGCTGGGACTTCACAGTGAGACTCTCCTGCTCTCTGTAGTCTCATTTTTCATGCACAGCCTTGAGTTACGATGTTTGCAGGAAGCGTGCGGACGTGCTCATGGAGTGTTCGCTCAGCAGTTTGCAGTGGGAGAGAAAGGGACTCTAGGTCTTGCCCATAAAGCAGTGTGTCTTTAAGTGTCGTTGAGGACATGAGCGGTATAAACATAAGGCAATGAGGTATACAACTGCATTCAGCTCTCAGACCATAAATGCGTACACTGGACAGACTTGGCCATTCATGGTTAAATTAAAGGGTCAGAGAAGTGTAAGGCTGTCTCAAGGCCATTGCTCTGGACGTGAGGATCTCCTTCCCTAGCTCCACCAGTCCAGGGCCTCTGTGGCTGGTTTATCCATCCAGCAGTTGGTTAAGGCCTGGAAACCAGCGCATGGCTCCCAAACATGGGGGACTCGGTGCCAGAGATTTAGGACACTAATTTATACCCGAGACTTTCTTTTTACAAGTTGGTTGTTGTATTAGTCTTTGGGGACAAATGAGAGAAACCCAGTCACTTGTAGCTTCAGTAAGAAAGAGAACACTGGCTCTGGACAAGCACCAGGTCTGTTGGACTGACAGGAAGAGCTAAGTGACCACAGTGCAGAGAGAGACCATCTTTCTTCTAGCTTGGCATATGGATGTCAGGAAGAATACGGATTGGCTCTTTTGGGTCTCAGGTACCCCGTAGGACTACTGTGGGGAGGGGGGTGAGGTGCAGTAGAGGTGGGGGAGGGGTAGGATCCATTCCCAGAGAAGGGACAGGGAAACTTCCCTAGGTACACAGTTCCTTTTGGTGCTCCATTGGTGAAACCAATTTCAATAGATTATCGCTTATCCTGGGGTCACACTATTCTGTCCCTAGCCTGCTCTGATAGGCCCTCCTAACTTACTTTGTATTCTTATTTTCTAAAGAATCTTTAAAACTTTTATACTTGAAGGAGCTTGATGGCCTCTGGTGAGTGTAAATATTTCTTCTCATCACTGTGCTGCATGGTCTATGAAGCAGTCAATAAGAAAACATCCCTCCTGCATTTCCCATAAGTTTCCCTTGTTAGAGACATGTATTTTCAAGTCCTTAGTGATCAGTGCGGTATTTTTCCCCTTCTCTGCAAGTTTATCAGACTGGGCAGTGGGGTGAGGCGAGGGAATGGCCTCACCATTGCTATTGCATTGCATTGCACTGCATTGCAGTGTCAAGCTATTTATTCTACCTTTTTAACGTAATTTTTAAAAATCCTTTTTTTGTTGGGGGGGATTTCAAACTTATAAAATTTTAAGGTACAGTAGAAGGAACAATTTCTTTGTAGTGTCCACTGCCAGCAAGATGCCTCATCACCACCAATTATTTTAGTATGGATTTCTTACAAACCAGGGCATTCTCCTGTGGGCACAGGACAGCCATCAAAATGTGGAAACTAGTATTGGTTTATCGCTGTCATCTGACCCCCAGGCCCCATTCAGGTTTTGCCAGTTGTCCCAATGACGTCCTCTATAGCAGAGACATCCAGGCTAATACCCTGGGTTGTGTTTACTTGTCATGTTTCCTCAGCTTCCTTCCACCAGGATCAAGTCCTTAGTCCCTCGGTCTTTCATGACACCTTTGAAGGTTAGTTAATGTTCCCCAACTTGAGTTTGGCTGAGCTTCCTCCAGGATTATATTCAGGTTAGGTGGTGTTGGCATGGATTTCAGGGACATGGTTCTATATTCTTTTCACTGCACCCTACTGGGTGACACATATTTTGTCCCAATACTGATGATGCTCACTTTGATCACTTGATTAAGATCATGTCTGTCGGGCATCTCCAATATAAAATCACTTTGTTTCCCTTTGTAATTAATCCAGTTTTTGTTGGGAATCCTTTTTTTTTTTAATATTTATTTATTATTTGACAGAGATCACAAGGAGGCAGAGAGGCAGGCAGAGAAAGAGGAGGAAGCAGGCTCCCCGCTGGACAGAGAGCCCGATGCGGGGCTCGATCCCAGGACTCCGGGATCATGACCTGAGCCGAAGGCAGAGGCTTTAACCCACTGAGCCACCCAGGTGCCCCGTGGGAATCCTTTGAGACTAGATCTATATCTTCATCTTCATGAAACTGTTAATTTTTTCACTTTTTCGTTTTTTATCAGTATGGACTCATGATTTCTTATTTCACTCAGCAGGTTATAATCCATCATTTCCATTGTTTATTTCGATCCCTCTGTTGTCCCACACCTGGCTCATGTGAACTCCTATCAGCAGCTTTCTCTCTCTTTTACACATGATTCTGTCATTTGGGCACCTCCTCACTTTCTGGCACAATCAGATGTCCCAGGCTCATCTGATATTTTCCCTGTTCATTCCTGGAATCAACCATCTCTCCAGGGATCCCTGGTTCCTTTTAGTGAAGAATGGGAGTTGGAAGTGGAGCATTAGGGCATCAGGTATGCTCATTGCTCTTGGAGTGTTGCTGCTTTCAGGCGTCTCTCAGTTGTTGGAGCTAGGAAATATATGTGTTTAAATGTGTGTTAAATATCATTAATTTCTGAGTTCACACCAATACCTTCTGTTATAATTTTTTTTCCTGTCCCTACTTGTAACTCCCTTCTCCGACAGTGAGAAACCTGCCTCCTGTCATCTTCAATGTACTTATTTGTGCAAATAAGTATAGTGTACTTATTTGACCAACAGGCACCCCTGCCACCCCAGTACAGAACAAGTTGGCTGCCACTGCCGCTGGCTGCCCCTCAACCCTCGCCCTTCATGGGAGGCTCCTGTGCCAAGCCACTGTAGTGATGTCTGTAGCCACTACAGGCGCCTTTAATGGTGGCTATGTCGATTTTAGGCCAGCTTAGGAAACACAAGGGAAAGATTTCTTATCATTTGGTATAACCCAGGACTGCAGTTTTGTGGGGATTGGTAGATGGGACTATAAAATAATATCTAGATCAAACTGTGGAAGTAACAAGTACCAGGATGTAGCTGTCTGGACAAGCTTCCTTTGTGGGAGTAGCATTGCTGGGAGGTTACATACTTATACCACTAGAGACGTTGCTGCTCACACAGCTTTGGAACATCTCCTTCTGGAACTGCTTTGATAACTGCCTTAGGAGCCAATCCAGAAACTCAGCCTTAAATGGTCCAACATCAGAGCAATGAGAGCTGCTTAGATATTTGGAAAAATTGTATTATTTTTACTCCAATTCCTTGCTTACATGCTTTTCTTCCCTTCTAGACTCTGAGCCCCTCAAGAGCTGAGGCTAACTCCCTATTGTAGAGTGTCCAATGCAGTATCTGTTGCATAATTCAATGAATGAATCTTATTTTTGATTCAAACCATTTTCTCTAGCTTATATGCCAGATTTAGTTCCAAATGACTCAGCTGTTTCCCAAAACGAAAACCACCCTCAAAGGATGAATATTTACCACAACTGAAAAAAAAAATCAAAAGTAGATGTCTTAGGCATTGGATGCAATATCAAAAGAGGAGTTTTCATAGAGTTTTAAGCAGTCTCAAGAATATGCATCTAACATGCCAAAATGTCTGTTTAGAAGGTGGTGACATTCTTTTATTGCATCTCTGAGCTGAGGTGTTTGTTAAAAGATCCACATCACTTCTTTATAGCCAGTTATATTGTATCTGCATCATAAACTAAATGCTGATAATAAGATCACAGCCACCAGAAATATCTCCCTATGTTTTATACTTCGCTGATGATGATTTATGACCTGAGCTAGCTAGACATCGTAAAGTGCTGTTCTCACCCCTTAAGAATGTAGCACGTATTGTTCAAAGCAATACACAACAATTCTTGATATAAAATGTCCATATTCTGCACACCCCCCCACCCCGGGGTTCTAAACTGTCATCATTCAAGGTTTCTGCCAGGTCCTCCATTATACAGAAGGAGAAGGAGACAGAGCTACCCTGAAGGGTGTACAGAACCGAAGAGCGATCATCTATGTTCCTTGTATAGTGCTTCCTCCAAATGTTTATGTAACGGAAATGTTTTAAAAAATTAACCACCTTGGAAATCTTAAGGGAAGAAAGCAGAATTGAACAAAGGAAGGAACGTGCAGCTCGGTATGTGTGTATGTGTGTGCTTGTGCGATGGATGGGTTGTGGGTGAGTGAGGACAAGAGCCGTAGGCTTTGAGAGGCAGGCTGGCCGCTTACCTCCTTAGACTTGTGTTAGTGCTTCTTGGGCCTCTGTATGTGCTTACACTGGGAGCCTTCTGGTGGTCCCTGTCCTTCGGTTAAGACAGGGTGGTGTTGGGGCTGGGAGAAGAGCCAGAGGTTCCAGGTCTCACCCACGAATTCTGCCTGCCCTTGTGCAAGTTTCTTAAGGAGGCTCATGCAGATGTGTTGAAAGGTTTAAACTAAAGCATTCACCAGATAAACGATGGAAAGGAAGGTCTACCAAGGGGTTGTTTATCCTGCATTTTATTTTGTGTTTTTAACAATCTCAAGATGGTGGAGTGGAAGGAGGTGGGAGGGAAGGGTGACTGGGTGTTGGATGCTGGGGAGGGTATGTGCTCTGGTGAGTGTTGTGAATTGTGTAAGACTGATGATTCACAGACCTGTACCCCTGAAACAAATAGTATATTCTATGTTAAAAAAAAAAAATCTCAAGATGGTGGTATTGCTTCCAACTCACCAGTTCATTTTCTTCCCCAGTCCCTGCCTTGTTGGCCTAGGATGGCATACCGGAGACGCCCCCGATTGCTGTGCCCGATGAGAGACTGGCTGGCTTTACTAGGGCAGGGTTCACAGAAGCAGGCTGAGATAGGCACCTTGAAGGAGAGGTTGGCTTTCTGTATCTGGAGAAAAACCAAGGGAAGGTTCTACGTGGAGAGCATTTGCTATGACTTTACCATTTAGATTTGGGGGGGATAGGGCTATAGACATTCTGATGTTTCTATTAAGGCTGTCAGGGCTTAATGAAGTTCCTCTTGGAGCCAGAGCCACACGTGCTTCTGGTGGTTGGATCAATTGATTTACCCACCCCGGGATCAGGGAGCAAACTGGAATCAACAGTGCCACCAAGTGGCAATAGGCTAATCAGCAAGTGGAAACGCTGATGGCAACTTCGAGTGCTTTGCCCAGTCTCTGTGTGTTTTTCTCTCTCTAAAAATATGATCAAGTCTCTTTTTCTTTTGATGGGTATAGCGAGGCTCATCTGGGAAATGAACCTTTATCTGGCGTGTTGCAAAGGTTGAATAGATGATTCCTCTTTATTAAGCCATCAAAACCACTGCAGGTTTGCCCAATGGAGCACGTCGTGGAAGCCATACCTGGGCATAGGTGTGCACAAGCCATTTGTGAAAGCACAGGTATGGGGCTGTGTGTGTTGGGATCTGAGAAGTGTTTTAGGGTGCACTGAACAGGGATGAAGGTCCAGGATGATAAATCAATACTATATAGAGAATTTGAAATACTACAGATAATACAAATGTATTTAAGAAAGGAAAATATTTATGTTATTATTGTCCATAGTTTTTTCATTTTTTATTTAGAGGATTAGTTTTTCTTATTGTGAACGTGTTTGTTATGATAACTTGGAAGATTGTTCTAAAACAGTACACTTTACTTGCTATTAAATACTTTTTAAGTAACATATAATGTTAAGATTTTAAAGATACACAACAACTGACTTCATTCTTGTCCATTCTTCTGTCAAGAAGACAAGAGTTTATTTCTGTTTATGCCGAGGTGTTCATTTTTAGATCTAATCTTAGATCTGAAATATGAATAAGCTTCTAGCTTTGCTGCTTTCCCCTTACTTTTTTCTTTCCCGTAGAATGCATTCCCTTCATCCATCTTCCCCTCCACTCTCTATAAAACCTGGTTTTCAGAATAGTGCCAGTGTCGAGAGCCCGTGTTCTAGAGCCAGTACCTCAGTATCTTTTTTATGACCCTGACTCTGCAGTATCCACTTTACTTGATCTTTTAGCTGTTCATATGATTGCTTTTCTAAGAGCTAAAGCATTTTTTGGTCCTTAACGGTGTTGGGAAGCCCATAGCTTGGGCTGCTAAGAGGTCTCTCAGTTATATTGTGCCTAAGAGACATTAACCCAGGGGAGAGAGATTTCCTCCTGCTTTCCAAGTTTGTGGTGGGAGGGACTGGTGCTAGGAGACTTACGGATGAGGTGGAAGTCAGGCACAGAAAAAGAGGAAGGGGTACAAAGGTGAAAGGGAAGCAACGGATCATCAGCTGAATTCTGACCATGGAAATGGCAGTGGTTTCATTTTTGTTGCCAAAAGCAATTTAAAGCGCACTTTACTCCTCAGCAAACATGAGGGGGATGAGTGAAGGGAAAAGCTTTTACTTTTCCCGCTCCCATTTCTTAAAAGAAAGGTAGATGCATGATTTTTTAGTACTGTGCAGAACAAGAAGCAAGATAGACTAACAACATAATTACAAAGTTGGCGTTGTAATGAAGATCATTTTTGAACTGGGGTGGCTATGATTTGAATGTTGTCATTTTTGGGGGAGTATAATGTACATAATTTAAAAGTTACCATTTTGATCGTCTTTAGAAGTATAGTTCTGTGGCTTTAAGCTCCCGTTGTCATATAGCCGTCACCACCATCCATCCATCCATCTCTAGAATTTTTTCATCTTTTAAGTGAAAGTGCAGCTCTGTTCCTAATAAACACTAACTCCCTATTCCCCCTTCCTCTTAGCCACTGGCAACCACCATCCTGCTGCCTGTTTCTATGAATTTGACCACTTTAGGTACCTCATGTACAGGGAATCATACAATATTTGTCCTTCTCCGACTGGCTCAATTCACTCACCACAGTGCCAATCAAGATTCATCTCTGTTGTAGCCTGTGTCAGAATTCCCTTCTTTTTTAAGGCTCAGGAATATTCCATTGTTTGTGGATGCCACGTTGTGTTTGTGCCTTCATCCATTGATAGACGCTTGGGTTCCTTCTACCTTTTGGCTGTTGTCAGTAATGCTGCTGGGAACCTGGCTATCCGAATATCTGTTGGAGTTCGTGCTTTCAGTTCTTTTAGGTGTATTCCCAGAAGCGGCAACACTAGGTCATGTGGTGACTCTGTGCTTCCTTCTTTGAGTAGCTGCCATACTGTTTTGCACAGTGGCTGCCTCACTTTGCATTCCCACCAGCACTACACAAGGGCTCCAGTGTCCTCACATCCTTGCCAACACTTGGTATTATCATTTATTATAATAGCTACCTTAATATGGCTGAAGTGTCATCTTATGGTTTTGGTTTGTGTTTTTCTAACAACTGGTGATGCTGAGCTCCTTTTCATGTGCCTTTTGGGCATTTGGAGATTTTTTTTTTTTTTTTTTTTGGACACCCGCCCATTTAAGTCCTTTGCTTCGTTTTAAAATTGGGTTGTTTGTTATTTTGTTGTTGAGTTGTAGCAGTTCTTTGTGTATTCTGGATATTAGTCCCTTATCAGATAAATGATTTGCAAATATTTTTGAAGGGTAGCTATATTGAAGGGAATTGATTATTTAGGTGGTTGATGTCCTGGGCTGGGAAGATCTGCCATCCTGTGATGTGACTTAAAAGCTACTGAAGCCAAGACTGGACGAAAATGAAGGACCCTCTATGGCCAGCCAGTCTGTGCTACAGAGAAGCTTTCACTTTTGGGCGATGACATTGTGTTTCTAGAAGGATTGGGTTTGCCATAGTAAAGCAACCTCTGCCACCTCTTTTGAGTGTGACAGCTTGGTTATGTGACATTGCCTTTGGGGGGTATGACATCACAGATTGCAAATGGAACTGTGGGAGACCCAGGTAACGAGTAATGGTGGAGCTGTTCTTAGGTCTTACGAAGTCAGGGTCCGAAGAAGAAAAACTAGCTCTCCATTCCAGTTCTCCTGCTATCGATGTGTGACACAGCCCAGTCAGTCTCCAGCCACACTAAAGAGATGAAGAAACTGGGGGGGGGGGTTAGAGAGTAGTTTTTCCTTGGCATTTATGTGAGTATTTGTTGCCACGTCACTTCGTGCGTTTGCTGTTCAAAATGCCATCACTGTATTTCAACATCCATGGGAATCCCACTCTTATTGTAGAGTGGAGGAACATTTCTTTCATCCTATTTCCTTCTTTCTTTTTCTTCTTTTTTTGGGGGAGTCATATTCATAAAAGAAGTTAAACGAGTAAATGAGAAACCACATTTTACTAGGGAGGCTTTAATAAGAGAGTCTCTCAGTTAACAACATTCTCTGTGCAGTGAACGGTATCAGTGTCTAGGAGGAACCCCACAGAAGCTCGTGGCAGGGTTTCTGCCCACAATGAGCCATCAGCCTTGTTGGGGCTACATCTAAAAAGACATTGGGATGCGTGGGGCAGGCATATGTATAAGTCCAATCAGACCCAGTTCAAATCATAAATGTTGGCTAATTGAATTTAAATTAAAAAAAAAAAGAAAAAAAGTAAGGCAAAAAAATTATAATTGTGCTAAAAGATGTGCATCATATGGTCCTTAGGCTTAGGTGTGGGGAGAAACCATGAAAAGGCAAGGATTTTGAGCATAGTTTTGAAAGAAGGGAATGATATTGTGGATTGGCATAAAAACAAAATTGTCATTGTAGTGGAGCTGTTACATATTCTCGTCTCTTTTCCTCCTTGCTGTGTATAACAAGACTCATGGAAATCCATTAGGTAACAGGGTTTGTTCGACTTCGGGTAGGGGTGTAGTAGTAAAATTATTGAATAGGATGAATGAAACCCTTTTCCAGGGTTAGGAAAGGCCTAACTTCTTCAGAGGTCATGATGGGTCTTTTAGACTCAGGCTCCTCTTTGTGGAGGTCACACAGTGTGCGTCTCTTCGTTCCAGCCTCTGTTCCCGCAGGGAGTCGGCCCTGGTGGGGCCTGTGTGGGGCAGTATCTGCTTCTCTCTTGACTCATTTTGGTTGTGACTAGCATAGAGCTGACCTGACAGCCGAGTCCTGAGCTGCCTGTGGGGGCTGGCCTGGAGCCACCTTGGTGTGCCCTTCTATCCCTTGTCTTCCCTGTTATGGCAGCCAAAGCCCCACGGCCTGCCTTTTCCTTGTCCTGTTTTGGAATTTTGTCATTGGCTTCTGATCAAAGTGGCACCTCTAGCATAGAGGGTAGAATAGTGATCCCCAAAAGATACCTACCTAGAGCCTCAGGATGTGACCGTCTTGTAATAATGGTCATGGCAGACGTAATTAAAGTACGGTTCTCTGGATAAGAGCATCCTACATTGGGGAGGCCCTCGATCCAGTGTAAGTGTCCTTCTAAGAGACAGAAGAAGAAAGGACACACCGAGACTAAGATTCTGGGAGGGGGGAGGCATGAAACAGATCCTCCCTCAGAACCTCCTGAAAGAACCAGCCTGCTGGAATCTTGATTTCAACCTTTGGGCCTCCAGAACTGTGAGAGAATTATTATGACCCCCGTAGGAAACCAATCGATCGTGTTTGCTGGACATCTGAGCTAAACAGTGGTTCAGCGAATAGAAGGACACACAGAGCTTTAGGATGGGAAGAATCCTGGAGACACTTCGGTCAGACATTTTCAGCCCTGGTTGCACACTGAGATCACCTGGAGAACTTTTAAAAAGGATAGGATGCTTTTGAGAGAGGGTTTCTGGGGGTGAGGTTAAGGGATGAAGCACCCTAGGCAATTTTCCTGCACAGTCTGGGTTCGGAACGAGCTGCCCCATTTTACAGATGAGGGAGCTGAGACTCGTCAGACCTGCCCTGTGGGCCAAGAGAAAGCTTTAAAAATCCTTCTGTGGAGCATGGGAAGGAGAAAAAACTCGCCAAAGAAGGACAGAGGAGGGTGTTTGTAAAACAAAAAGGGAAGCAAGGGGGAAGAGATGAGTGAATTTATTTCATTCTTGGGTTTTGTAGGTGCTGAGAAGAATTTGTCTGCTAATATTTTTTGGTCACCCCCCCACCCCTGCAAACTTGCTTTTAAAAAGCATTTATTTGTTCACATAATACAAGTATTTTCCTTTTTTGGACATGTCTGCCAATTTAAAATATGTATGAATTTTATTACCACCACAAAGGAAGATTCTTAGTTTTTGTTCCCTTAAGAAATCTGATAGTCTAGATTTCCGTTATGGTAAGGGGGGTGAATAATTGTGTTTGAAGTCTTATTATGCTAAGTGTTTTAGTAAATAACACAGAAGATTTAATGTTCAGAGTAATTGTTTAAAAAAAAAAAAGAGTGTCTGTTGAAACAGAACCTGGGTTTCAGGGATGTGGTATTAAATCTAATCACCCCACTTAGGTTATCCCTCCTTTGGAGACTCATAAAGATAAGGGCAACAGGATAATTGGGATATTATGTACTCTTTAAAACAGCATGATTTAGTCCAAGTAGGAATTGCTGGGGCTCTAAATTAATCCCCTGGGGAATAAATGAAAAATATATATGTGATATATTATGGAGGTATTTTTTTGGTGCTTTGATATCGTGGAGTGTCTCCCATTAATCTGTCATTAATTTTAACTGGGGCAATCTGACGGTGATTAAAGCATATCTAGATAATCAGAAGCTAAAGAAGCCCACCGAGAGATTTACTTAAATGATCTAATCAGCTTTTCTTTTCACAGAAGACACAAAACTGAGGTCCTGACAACTTGAGGGCATTAACAATCCCAGGGCACTTTTCATAAGAGTCTGGGTATTTAGCCCCAGTGTCCTGGCCAAATTCCAACTCCAGTAATGCCATTTCGCCTCCCGAAAGTCCCCCTGCAGCTACCAGTGGCTACAGTATTATTCTTCCTTCCTGTCCCAAAGTGTGAGGCTTTGTGGGGAGGTGGCACCGTGCGCCACAAATCTGATACTTCCTTTCTCTTCCGAGGGCCTGCGTGTTGGCTAAGCTGCCGTAAGGACATGGTCGGGGATATTTACACGACTTCCATTATAAGGGGGGATTGCAGAAGATTTACTCTTTTGGAGAACCTGTTTTCGTCTTTGGTTAAAAATGATATTGTGACTGATATTGTAAGATAAAATTAGAAAACCATCAGCTATGAATACCCGTGTGTACATTTTTATCTCTTTGTACCTTATTTTGTTCTGTAGGCTAGAAACAGTTAGGACGACCGGTGAGATTTCTGTTCTTGTGCTGACCCCTGTAAGGCTGTATTAAAATTTGTAAAAGGAATGATTTCTTTGTTAAGAAAATGTAAATAAAGACTTGGAAGTGCTGCTGAATGCAGAAGATTTAAGTGTGGAATGGTGAGATTTGGGATGTGCAGGTGAACAGGTCGAAGGTCCATTGGGAAAATCCTGATTTGGGGAGAAGAGAGATAGTTTATTTATTTTTATTTATTTATTTATTTATTTATTTATTTATTTATTTATTTGGTTTGGCCAGTGACTTCATAATAGTACAGCTGGACAGCTTGATAAGGTATTTGGGAATCTTGTTTTTTGGAACAGTCTGTTCCCTCAGAGAGAGGGGTGATTTCTAGCTGATAGGCAGGAGTGCAATGCCTCAGGGAGGGCTTGCTTGATTTTCATGAACAGCCCAGCTCATGGCACTTGTAGATGTCTCCATGTCACCTCTCTCTTGCAGAGGATTGGGAGAAACCAAGAGAGAACTTCTGGAGGGACTGAGGGAAACCAAGGCAGAAAGCCATGGAAAAGGGTATATAGTCATGACCCCCGAAAAAACCCCAAAAACAGAAAACAAAGCAAAACAAAAAGATGAGAAAGTTCAAAGGGTCCCAGGGGTATAACCTAAATATTTCAATTTTAAAGGTTGAAACTTGCAGAGAATTAGATCATTAGCCAGCATCTAGACCTTCAAGCCCCTTTCTCATGATTTCCTTCTTTGACATCAGCTAGGACTTTTTGGTTGCAAACACAGCAACTCAACAGGAACTCTTACCGGTATAGAGGACGCCCCAGCTTGCTGAGCTGATGGTCCCAGCGTTATCACGTGTCAGCCCTTCCATCCTCCCTCAACTCTTTTCCAGGTAGCCTCTGTCCTTTGTCAGTGATAAGATGGCTTCTTTTCATCTCTAGGCGTACATCCCAGCCAGCTCAGCAGAGAAGAACTTTCCTTCCGCAGCAGTCTGAATGAAAGCTCCAAGAGTATTTGGCTGGGTCTGATTTCAGTCACATGCCCATCTCTGTGGCCAGGAGGATGACTCACACGGAAGGGGTGGGGGTGAGATGAGCTGACTCAGGCCAGGGACTGGGTGCATTCCAAAAGCAGAGGGCAAGCAGATGCTACCTGCAGAGGAACACCAACGCCGAGCACCGAAACGCAAACATCTGTCTCTGATGTGTAAATCACAGTGCATTTATTGGACAGTGCTGACCTACTCTTGTTTTCATTTTGTAAAAGGGTTCAACGCATTTGACCGTGGGCATGTTAAATGTAGAATCATGGAACTGGCTGCGCAGTCCCGTTTCTCACCGAGTGGACAGAAGTTCACAATTTCGGTGTCCAAGCCAAGGAGTCTTTCAGCTTCTACTTGAATTCCTCTAGGGATATTGTGTTTATTGCTCCATAAGGTATTTCATTAAAATATGAATTTATGCTAATGGCTGTTAATGGTTTTTGTGCTAACGGTTCCCCTTGACTCTGTGCTGATGGTCGCTTTTCTGCACTTCGAAGTTATATGGAGTAAATTTAATCTTTCCAAGCCATCGTCTCTCAGCTCTTTCAAATTTCATTTCATCTCTCGGCCATATGCACCTCTTTCTCTTCGTTGTTCCCAACTCCTTCCCCTCCCTCTTTCTGCTCTTTTTCATAACATAAAGAAAGCTTATAGGTACTCATTATCAAAGGAACTCTTGCCTCTCCAATTTCATGACACTTGTTAGACATGTAATTCATTTTTAGAAGTTTCTCGAGTTTCTTTATGAATTACAGGTTAGGGCTCAATGTAAAGAGCTTCTCACAAAAGTGAAATTTAAAAATAGCACTCTCAAAACATTTATGTACCCAATTTTAAAAGTAAAGTCGAATGATTCCAGAAACATAGGCTGTTCAAGTTTGCCTGTGTGTGTTCTAAGTATTTCCAAGGTGGAAACAATGGAGCGTGATGAAGGTAATTCTCGGGTGTCCTTAGGTAACCCATGAATAGAAACATTCCACTAAATTGTAAAAGAACAATGATTTTGTAGGCCAGAATTTAGATTCTAATGCATATTTGATCTAGTAAATGAGCTCCTAAGAAAGGATGTCGCGCTGTTCTCTGTGTTGCCATGTTTTTAGCATGATAAGTCCAAGCAGAGACTATTAACATCTTGGCCTTTCAGAGGAAATTCAGAGGCTTCGATTCCTGTCCTTTACTAATAATTCCCTGCTTGTGTTAACCATTGACGGTTCTGGATCAGTGTCATTTTCCTTTAGCTAAATAGCTTCGACAGTATTTGTTAGACATGGTGTATCTCGTTCCATTTCCTGATTTTTATATTTTAAACCAGATCTCGGGGTGCGTGGGTGGCTCAGTGGGTTAAAGCCTCTGTCTTCAGCTCAGGTCATGATCTCAGGGTCCTGGGATCGAGCCCTGCATCAGGCTCTCTGCTCCGCGGGGAGTCTGCTTCCTCCTCTCTCTGCCTGCCTCTCTGCCTACTTGTGATTTCTATCTGTCAAATAAATAAATAAAAAAAAAGAGTTAAATCAGATCTCTTTAATCACTAAATTGTGCTGTAATTCTTAACTTTTAGTTTACAGGCACTAACAGGAATACAATTCATCTACGATGAATTTCTACCATCTTAAAAGGAAATCAAATGTATTCATTCATTTAGGTGATTTTTATTGTTTTCACAGAAAGTTCACTGATAACTAGTTCACATATCATATGTCTGGCCTGTAAGAGTATGTGGAGAAGGAAATTTGGCTTCATCAAGATGCTTCTGACAAGATGGGAGGAAGAGACCGAGTGGACTTGAACGAGTTATCCAAGCCTGGGAGGCTGGGAGGGAGGGACCCATGCATTCTCTCCTCCCTTTTCCACAGAGCTTAATGCTGATGTGGAAAGATTGATGGACCCCAAGTTGGCAGAACTATTAGTCGAAGAGGAGGATGAATTGGGGGTGAAGGTGTGGAAGGAGAGAGAGGAGAAGCTAGCACGTAGCCGGGTGTAATAGAGGTGTGCAGCTGCCGACGGTGAGACCAGAAGAGCTACTTGTCACATGTAATTGCGACTGAAGCCCATCAGCCTGCCTTTGTTAATGTTCGTACCCGGTGCAATTTCTTTTCCAATGACTGTTCCAGGAATAATGTGCCAGATGGAGTGCAAGTGTTCCCGGGTCGGGTGATACCTTATTACTAGTCCCATCTGCTCGCTGCCCCTGGGGCTTTTCAGCTGTAGATTAAAGACTAATACTGAGTGACAGATGCCAAATGGGCAATCCTCATACATAGTAGGTGCTCAATAAATGCCACTGGGTTTGAGTGAAGACACTAGAGGTGGATGGGCAGCTTTTGCAGCAAGAAACATGGGTTAAGACATTAGCGTGTTTTAGAACAGTTTCTACCTACAATTCAGAAGTAAACAATTTCCTTCCTTCCCACTGTTCTTTCTTCACAAACAAGTATTTTTTGAGAACTTGCTAACCACTCAGTTCATTTTAGGTACTGTGTGTGGGAAACAATCATGTCAGACTTGTTTCTCACAAAGTTGAGGCTGGGTACCTAATTTTTTGCCCCAATGCTTGCTTTTTTCCCTTTTATCATCTCAAATCCTTCCAAATTATTGTCAGCGTTGAAGAAAACAAAACAACACTTTTATTCACTCATGTGTTAAACAGTAAACCAGGGTCAATTTCATAATTTAAATACAAAAGAAACTTGCAAGAGTTCAGTGTTTCTCTGTAAGGAAAGCATATGTTGTAGGTCAGATTTTTCTCTTTACCTAAAAGGGGTTTTCTTCCTCTTCCTTAAATCCACTTCCATGTTTGTGAAGGATCTTTTTCCAGGCCCATCAAGAAAAACAACAACAACAACAACAACAACTTTCTATTCAATAAAAAGTCACAATGACTGGTTATTGGGTAGACTCAGATATATAGGGAATACTACCTTTACTCAGTATTTATTCCAACACAAGTTCCTGCTGCCACTTTTACAAAGCCCCTTGTCCCCTTCATTTCTTCCCTTTTTTTGCCTCTCTAATTCTCAAAGATTTTTTTTTTCCTGCTTGCATACACAGCTTAATTTCCTTTTCCAGGTTCCTTTTTTTTTTCTTTTTAAATCTTCTTTACATTTCTGTGGCATCTACCACCGTAGTATGCAGTTTTTAATAGTATCTGGGCCAATTATCCTATCTTTAAGATGCAATGGTTTGGTTTGATAGAATAGAATTTTTTAAAAAGAGTTTATTTATTTGACAGACAGATCACAACTAGGCAGAGAGGCAGAGAGAGAGGAGGAAGCAGGCTTTCTGCTGAGCAGAGAGCCCGATGCGGGGCTCGATCCCAGGACCCTGAGAACATGACCTGAGCCGAAGGGCAGAGGCTTAACCCACTGAGCCACCCAGGTGCCCCTAGAATAGAATTTATACTGCATTTCCAATTCTGGGCATTTCCAGGTAATTGTTAATTTTGATATGGTGGAATCATGGTTTGCAATAATTTTAGAAATAGGAATTAGAAATGCATCTCCTAAAATCATTAGTTTTAAAACATCAGTGACAACAAAGAAGCAGAATACATTTAATTAGGAAAAGTGAATAAAAACTTCCAGTTGCCTTAAATGGTTAAAAAAACTAGACTTCTAAAGAGAATTGTGTGTATTAAATTTTTTCTTAAGGGTTTGTTAGAGCCTGTTTACCAAACGTGAAATCTCAATTTTTTCTTTCCTATGTCCTTGGCCATTGTGATTACTATTATTGTGGTGGTTGGCCTGGATTGTTTTTCTGAGAAGGAAACACCCTTACCAGATAAAATCAGGGCTTATCTTTGCTTTGCAGCAAAATCTTAAAATAGCATACAAGTTTTTAAGGAGTGAACAAATTCATAGAAATCAGAAAGGATATATATATATATATTTAGAAAATTCATTTGAATTCTAATTGTTTTTTGACCTCTACTATGTATTTAAGTATGTGCTGGTTTTCTATTTAAAGCATCGATCATCAGTGTGGTTTTTAAACAACAAACAAAGCAAAATGAAATAAACCTCAAGTTAAGAAAAAACCCTGACAAACTCGGAGATATTTAAAAGCAATTCTGGGGGCGCCTGGGTGGCTTAGTGGTTGAAAGCCTCTGCCTTCGGCTCAGGTCATGATTCCAGGGTCCTGGGATCCAGCCGCATCAGGCTCTCTGCTCAGCGGGGAGCCTGCTTCCTCCTCTCTCTCTGCCTGCCTCTCTGCCTACTTGTGATCTCTGCCTGTGAAATAAATAAATAAAATCTTTAAAAAAAATAAAAAAAAAAAAAAGCAATTCTGTTTGGCAGAGAGAATCAGAAGGAAAATATAACCAACATTGATTTTCTGGGTTTGAACAGGGAACTGCGATGATCTCAGTCATGTTTCCGTGGATTTCATTAAAGAGGAATTTCAGCTCCACGTTACTCATTACTACTTACTTATAAAATTTGATTAAATGTGGTATTCTAACGCTGGTCTGAAAGAATAAGTATCTAATGACTATTAGTGATTTAATATTAATTGCAAATTTAGAGCACTAGGTATCATACAGATACAGGAGACACAGCTTGTGTCCTCAACGGCGCATGAGGAATGATCTATGAGGATGCCCACACATGTGACATGCACGTGGGTGGGCGTTGGAGGAGGTCGGAAATAAGGCTGAAGGGTATGAAGGTGCTAGAGTGTCCCTGTGCGTGTGTGGCTCATAAATGATGCTCTTTCTCAGTCCTCAGAACAGCTGAGCATAGATCCCAATGTCCCAGGTGTCCCCAGGCTAACATCACTCTGGCCCTCCTGCATCTGGGACCTCTTATGAGACCTTTATTTCTATTGCTTGGTCGTTTGCATATTTAGCTTTCAACTTCATTTCTCCTCTGCGGCAGAATCACTGTTCTAGATTCATCTCCTTGAACACCACTTAGTCATCCTTTCCCTTCTCTGTTCTCTTGATGTGCACACTGTTCTCAAATGCTCGGAACACTGGCACACATTGACATCACAGTACTCTTCCCTTCTAAAGACCTCGTTTTAAGTCTGGGTTTTATTGTGTTGTAGTAACAGACTGCTGGGGACTTAGGCGTGGGCCAGAGAAGACACATATATAAATCCTTCAGCTACTGAAACAGAGCAACACAATTCCCAAGCACACCTAGGTGTACACAACAGATTCCTGTGAAAATCTCATCTTCTTCTCTTTATTTCCTTTTCCTTGTTTCCTCTCCCACAACTTCTGCTGTCTCTCACCCTGATGTGTTGAGATAGGGGTTTTCTTAGCTCAGTGGCTAAGAATTTAGCTGTATTGATTTGTCACATCGCACCTGCTGAAATCCTAACAAAAATCTTGGCTCAAGAAATAGAAGTTAGTCTGATAAAATTAAAGCTCACAAACTACGCAGCTGTTGTGCGCGTATAGAACACGACCAGAATCTTCCTCCCCGACTGCTTCGATATTCTTCGATATTCTTGCTTTATGTCTTCACTCTATTCATCGGGCTTGCCTTTTTGGGTGTCGGGAAATAGGAAAATGAATGTCATGATGGTCCTTTTATCCAGCATAAGCGGACACTTGACTCGTGGGCCATGTGATTGTTAGCAAGAAGATGTTAGCAAGAAGTGTGGCAATTTGCAGACTTTTGGTCTAGAGGTGCCTCACAGCTGGAAGGGCACAGCCCCTCAGGAGAGAGATTGATGCCAAAGAGCCATTTTATTTAGGTGGCTTAGTCCCTTGTGACTGTGAGGTTGAGAAGGACCCAGCCATCTTTAGGGGCAAATCATCGTTTAAATGAAGAATGATATTGGCATAATATTTTTCCTCCTCTTTTCTTTTCTTGATTTAACCAAAAGAGTTTTCCTACCCCCCAGAACCCCTGAATCTTATTTTATGGCAAGTTTGCAATGCTGAGATAGAGCTGTACTTGCTCTCCCTCTGGAGAAGTTTAGGGAGACAGACCCGTGAAAATGCTGTTTATACAAAAAAGCAATTTCACTTCATGTTAGGGATTTCTACCTGTTAATTTATTCATTTGCTCAAAAAAAATGTGTATTAAATGCCTTCAAAGTACAAGGCTCAGTTTAGGAGCTGAGGATATTGCGGTTTCCTTGCTCTCGTGGAACTTCATTTTAGCAAAGGGAGACAGATTAAAACAAGAAGGTAAATAGCTCATCTGTCACCTGCTGCTGGGTGCTATGGAAACAGTGAGGCAGGGAAAGAGGAAAGCTGGGCTGAGGGGCGGGTTATTATTTTATGCAGGATGTCAGAGATGGTCTCTAATAAGGTGACATTTGAGCAGAGATCTGGATCGGAGTGAGGGTGTGAGCTGTGAAGACGTTTGAGAGAAGAGCAAGTCTGAGGGAGGAGGTAGAAGCATGATGGTGTGTTGGACACAAAGTAAGAAGAACAATGAATGGAGAGTGTACAGGGCACAGGAGTGGGAAGATGAAGCCAGGGAGAGGAGGTTGGATTAAAGCAGGAATCGTATAGGGTCTCTCAGGGGATTTTAAGAGTGTTGGCTTTCACTGAGTGTTGCTGTCTGATTTATGTTTTAGAAGTTCTGCCTGGTTGCTATGTTG
Organism: Enhydra lutris kenyoni; assembly: GCF_002288905.1. NCBI lineage: Eukaryota > Metazoa > Chordata > Mammalia > Carnivora > Mustelidae > Enhydra > Enhydra lutris. The sequence continues at coordinate 4,059,081 of NW_019154126.1, forward strand.
AGAACAGGCTTTAGGATGGGCACAGGAGTCTATCACAGTAATCCAGGTGAGAAATGATGGGATTTGCATCATGCTAGTAATAGTAAGAGCTCATGTTCTAGATATATTTTGGAGGTGGAGCCATTAGGATTTACCTTGGGGTGTAGGGTGTAAAAAATGCACGGAGTCAGATATCACTCTTTTTTTCCCCCCTGAACATTTGATCAGTGAGTCGTAAATTACAGAAATGGAAGGGACTGGAGGAGGCACAGATTATTAGTGTTGAGATGTCTAGAAGACATGGAAAATGAGGTGTCAAGGAGGCAAGGGAATACAATGAATCCAGAGACCAGGACAATTATGGGCTGAAGTCATGGGTGTAGAGTAGGTGTTTAAGGCCATGAGATTGTCAAGATCAACTAGGTGTGGGTACATGCAGAAAATATAGAGGTACCGTGGCTAATCCCTGAGCCATCCAGGGTTAGGGTGACAAGAAACTATCCACGTCTGAGAAGAAGGATGAGCCGGGGTATTAGTTTCCTACAGCTGCTATAACGAGGTACCAAAAACCGCGTGACATAAAGCAACAGAAATTCATTGCCTCACAGTTCTGGAGGTTAAAAGTCCGAAGTCAAGATGTCAACAGGACCATGCTACTTCTGATGGCTCTCGGGCACAATTCTTCCCTGCTTCCTCTAGCTCCTGGGGTTTTCCCGCAACCTTGGCATTCCCTGCAGGTGCTCCACTCCGGTCACATGGCCTTCTTCTCCTGCGTGTCTTCACTCTGTGTCTGCATCCAGATTTCCCCTTTTCATAAGGAAACTAGTCATTTGGGGTGAAGTCCCACCCTAATGACCTCATCTTAACCCGGTTAAATCTGCACAGATCTTATTTCCAAATAAGGTCACATTCTCAGGTACTGGGCTTTAGGACTTCAGCATATCTTTTTTGAGGGACACAACTATATGTGTGTGTGTATATATATATATATATATATATATATATATATATATTTTTTTTTTTTTTTTAACACAGTGGGAGAAATAGCAACATGTTTATATACCACCAATGTGAGTGAACCACTAGAGGGGGAAATGTTATAGGAAAAAAGGGTACAATTTCCAGAACGATGTCTTTGGGTAGGCATGAGGGTATGGGATCTAATAAGCTCTCCACCGAGCCCTTCAGGCAATTATGATACACACCCAAGATTGAGAATCACTGTTCCAGATGATCTCTAGAATGTCTAGTGATGCGTTTTACCCCATCACTGAATCTGAAATCCTTTGTTTGTTTAGAGGGACGATGACTGCCTACCAGGCCCAGAGAACGCGTTAAGATGAACTTGACCACAGTGTTGTACCCGGAGATGTGCCTTAGGGAACGGTGGCTCTCCATCTGTGCTTACTGCGGGAGCTTAAAAAGCTGTCCTGTGTCTTTAAACTGCACCTCCTGCCATTCTGAGACGCCTCTTCAACATTGCCTGGGAGACCTGGCTGCCTCTCCCGCCGCTATTTTTAGATGACCCTGCGTCAAACCCCAGCAGAGGGAAGAGTGTGTCATGGGGACTTGAAATATTTGTCTTTGACAGGACTCAGACTCTGTATAACAAGTTAATGTTCTAGTACCTAAATGCTATTATATCGAATTTTCGTGTATTGAGTTTACTTAAAATAGGACCTACCCTTTCCATGAAAACCCTTTTAAGGAAGACTCTCCAGTTTTGATCATCTGACAATTGTATGATTTCATTTTGTTCATTATAAATTGTAATTGTGGGTTAGTATGATTACCTAATGTGATAGCTCCTTTGAGCCACCTTTATTCGAAAATAGGCAGTTTCTAATAAGATGTACAGTTTCCATATTTTCTTTCTCAAGTTGGTTAATTCTTTAATTCTCCTGTTAGAGTACTGAAAAAAGTTGAGACAAGAGAAAGAGTTTTAATCAAAAGTAGCATCGACCTCAGTTTGAGTAAAATAACTTCCCGCAAACAGATGGTTGGTTAGAACAGAGAATGATGCCTTACTAGCTGTTGAACTTATTTTGAGAATGTTGACTACACATTATTTGGTGAAAGATGTGATTATTGAGACTCTATATCCCCCGCTCTCTGAGGTTTACATTTCTCAAGAGGACATTTCCTCCTCTCTGCTTTGAAGTATTCAGAAAGGATTTGAATCACCTTTTGATACTAGAAAATTATTTCCCTAATTTTCCTGAGTGTGTCTAAGGAAATTCAGAACAAGCCTTGCCTTTTAGTGTTCTGGGAGTTTGCTAATTCTGTTTGTGCTTGTCGAATATTAACATTATTACCCTGGAGTATGCCTTCACTCATTCGACAGCCTACAGATGGGGGTCTCTGTGCCCAGCACAGATGACCTAGAGCATGAGGGGCACAGCACCTCTTTGGGCTGACAGTCTAGCAAATAGCATTTATAATGTGTCCACTGTGATAATAGCAATGGCAGATTCAGGGGCTCTGTCTGCCCAGGTGAGAGGGCTTAACCCTGGCTGGCTGGCGTGGCGGTCCAGGCTCAGCATGGTCAATAGAGGGAAGCTATAGCAGAGGTTTTCCAATATATGATCTTTAAAAACTTTATAATAACTTATACTAGAACATTTCACATTTTATATTTAATTGCTTGTAGAGCCATCAATTTTATCTTCACAAACACCCTACGTCTAGGCAGACCAGGAGAGAAAGTCAAGGCTTAGAACCTTTGACCTATTTAATTTCACACAGTTGGTATGTGTAGGAGCCAAGCCTAAAACCCAGGACGAGTCCTTGTTTAGATATTTTATACCCATAGTTAGGAAAACCTTTAGTTCTGAAATGAACCAACTTATGTTCTAGAACAACTGACAGTTTGACAGTCATTTAAAGGATGTTTGAACTGTCTTTAGGTTTCCTTGAAATTGTAAATCTTTAGATGCAACTCTCAAATAATAATAGCTTTGCAAAGTTTTAAGAAAGTTTGAGCTTGATGACTGAGATGACTTCGTGTTTAATGTTGCATTTGATAATCATGCCATAAAATAACGTTGCTTCGTTTAGGAGTTATTTTTAAAATGTATTATAAAACTTTACGCACCGTCTCATTGTTCACGAAGGAGTTCTTGGCTTGTGCTTTTCAGATGCGAAATTTTATGACAGGCAGCAGATAGGTTTTCTTTTCTTGTTTTTTCCTTCCTCTCATTCCCCATCTTTTTAAGGCATATCTTTATGAGTGATTGAAGTTGTTTATTGTGGTTTTGAAATGATTTCTGTTTGACTGCTTTAAAATTTGCAGTGAAACTTTATCTAACAAAACATTTTAGTGCCCAGTTTTGCTTAAAACCCCTTCCAAAAGTCTAGAAGAGCCAGAATAGATCCTCTGTGTGTTCTGCTGGGCCAGAGAGAAGGTGCTGCTGTAAGGCAGGCAGAGTGCAAGGAGACACGTCTACCCTATTTGAACTAACCCTGGCTCTTGACCAGAATGGAAAGCCAGGTCCCAGAGCCTCCAGAATGAACCGGTATTCATTTTGATAGTTAGCTTAGTTCTTAGTAATATTTATGTTATAATGTTCTTAGTATGTTATAATGTTCTTAGTAATATTTCTGAGAAAACACACAAAACTGATTGCGGTTGACTGTAAAAATGACTTCAAGTTTGCCCTGTTTTCAGTTAATTGATGCATCTTCCAGTAAAAATAGATTTAAAGTGGGAGCTTTCCCCTGTGGTGGTAGAGTAAGCTGATGATTGAGGCTGTCTGATCAACTGAAGAAATTTGGGGAAGCAAAATCAGTCTAGTTTCAAACACTCTTTTATTGTCATATTAGGTTAAGAATCAATTAACAATAGTGACATTTCTAAGAGAGTCTTGGGGATTTCATATGCCATTAGGGGTCATCCAGACTACTAATAGATCTCAGATTTGGTAACCTCTATCGCTGGCTATATAGAGTTAACACAAGGATATAAACTGGAATGTTTGATGTTTCTTGGGCATGTCCAGTGTCCTGCTGCTGCCCTCTTTTGAAATGTTGCTTTCTTGGCCCGAAGATCCAGTCCATGACCACCTACCTACTCAGAAGCATGACCCAGTCTTTTGGCAGGAGTCATATAGCAGCCCTTTTTAGGAAGTCCTGCCCCCAAGCAGGCACCATCTCTCTTTCCTCAGGAAACCCCCTATAACCTCTGTGCTTTCTTTTTAGGAAATTACTTCTGTGAAAGCCCCCAGCGCTGACTTGGCACATAGATGCCCAGAGAATGTCAACTTTCCATCTTCCTTTTATTCTCTCTTGTTTTGTGGCTTATTTGTGTCTATGTCTTTTTTACTTTTAGCAATTAATAGAGTCAAGGTAACTGTTTCTACTTGTCTTAAAATTCTTTATTTAATAAAATATATTCTATACGCAAATGGCCATACATTAAACACAAGGTTTAAAGAATCAGAAAATCTGCAAACCTGCCATCGAGCTTAAGGGAGACGGCCCACACTGCATGGAGCCCTCTGTCTCAGTCCACTGGGGCTGCTGTCACAAAATATCATATACGGCTTGGGTGGCTTCAACAACACACATTTCTCTGTCAGAGTTCCGGAGGCTGGGAAGTTTAAGATCAAGATGCTGGCAGATTCGGTGTCTTGTGAGGGCCATTTCCAGGTTCATAGATGGTTTTCCTCCTCTGGCTTGGTAGAAAGGGCGAGGGAGCTCTCTGGGGCCTCTTTGGTAAGGGCTCTAATCCCCTTCTTGAGGACTCTACCCTCATGACCCAATTACCTCCCACAGGCCCCACCCCCTAACGCCATCACCTTGATGAGTAGATTTCAACATGTAAATTTGGGGAGGACCCAAACATTCAGAACTAAACACCCTCCCTGACATCATCCTCTCCCTCCTGTAGTAACCGCCATCCTAAATTTTGTGTTTAGAATTTCCTTTTACAGCTAATCAGTGTGTGGACAATTCCGGAAACAATATATTTCTCGACTTTATGTCTTCTTGAACTTGATATTAGCGGAATGAAATTGTGTGTATTCTCCCGTGACTTGCTTTATTCGACATCATACTTTTGGGGCTATCCATGCTGCCGTAGGTCACTCTGCGTCACTGCTGTGATTTTCACTGTGGTGTGGTATTTGAGTGTGGAATATATCTGGGTGTTTGTTTTCTTTTTTTGATATGACAGTGTGAGTGTAAATATGCAAGAGATCCAAGTCTAGAAGTACCAAGGACTGAAATGACCAGGCAGGTCTATGTGCATTTTCAACATTTCTGGGTGTGATACCATTTGTTTTCCAAAGTGCTTGTGTGATTTATTCTCCCTCCAGAAGTGTATAGTTGTTCCTGTTGCTCCAAAACATTTCTCTGTTGCTTTTAAAGTGCCCAGACGGACCACAGCTCTCTTAGCATTTCTACTTTATAACCTCAGACTTTGCACCAATTTGGGAAGTAATGGATTCAGTTTCGCCTTCCTCTCTGAAATATTATTTATTCATTTTTATAAATAAAAGGGAGCCCGTGTAGGACAAAGTCCCAGCTGGAATCAGGAATCTGAGTATGAGCTGTGGCCCCACAACTGAGAGTCTCATGTTGACAAAATGTCTTCTGCTGTGTAGGACAGATAATCTTCCCTATGCCATGGTTTGGCGACATCTTATATGGTGGCCAGCCCATGTTGGAGTTCGGCTAATACTAGATGCCCTATGCTTCCCCTCTAAGTCAGCTCCAGCATTAATGCAGGACGTGTTGAACATGGTTCATTGGTCTGCATTGTGATGAATCACCCAGAGACAACTAAGCCTCAGGACAAACAAAGCATTTGTCTGTGTAGCCGCAGGGCAGCCCATGGCCAAGCTACTCTGGCTGATGTTAACGTGTGTGTCCCTATAGCGAATCCCCTTCGAGTCATTCTGGTTAGTTTCTTTTCATTCTCACACTGGGGCTTTGTGAACTCTCCCATAGGAATTGTGGCGACTTCTGCTGCTAATTTAGTTGGATTCTCTGGACTACAGGCTTGTCACGGTGTTGGGTGGCAGGAACCATTGTGTAAGTTGGAGTTAATTTAAACACAAACCGCTTACTGTGTGCCAGACCCGTTCGTAGCCCTTCACAGATCTTCGTTCCTAGCATCCTCCTACCAATATCCTCATAATAGTAACATATTGCTGTTATTGCCACTTCAGAGATGAGGGAACAGAGACATGGAGGGGTTCAGTAACATGCCCAAGTGACAGAGCTGGTGGCTGGCTGAGCCAGGAGGCAGTGACATGTAGAACAGTCACCTTAAGTTAGCAAAGCAGCTGAGTGGATGCCCCTGTATTTCCTATGATCCTTTCATGCCCTAACCTTTGTGTGTCAATACAACATCAACACCAAGGTTAAAAGAAGTGTAGCTTTGACACCGGAGGGTCCCTGACCTAGTCCTGCTTCTTACCAATGGACAGATGTACAAAATTCTTTACAGTGTCTCTTGAGGTCTAAGAGAAACTCGTACTCAGAATTGTAAATATTTTTCCTAAAATGATGGATTTAAAAAGAGTTGCTTGGGCTCTTTTCTAATTTCTTGGTCTTAGCTCACAATTGTAACTTGTTACAGGGCTTCTGATAAAACTAAGAAAGTATACGGTTGTAAAGCTTTTTAATAGCAGAAGCTTAAAAAATATCCTCAGTACCAATGACTCCTCCAGACAGAATGAAGTATGTCAATTCGGAAATTAACCGGATACATTTTCTGCTTTTAGTGTAGAAATTCACATCCTTCTCAAAAAAGGGAAACTTCATTAGTTTGTATTTTCAGCCAGAAGTAAGAACTCTTTAAAAGCAACTCTGTTTTATGAGGTTAACATTAAGACGTCTAAATCTGCCTTTGTGTTTATACAGCACTTACCTTGCAGTGCCGGGGTAATTAAATCTTAAGTGTCCCGACCCTGAAATATTTGGGCATTTTGGGGTACTGTAATTGTACTATATGCCTTGGAGTAAATGCCAAGTCATACCTTTTCTTTTTTAAATCCTGAATTTCAATAAAATACAATTAATTTGAATGGCATTCATAGGGATCTCAGATGGAGCCTGGCATTTTCATGGTTTTTCAGAAGTCTTAGAACATTTTGGAAACTTATATTTGTGCTGTGGTCCTTCCCTTCATCTACGTTGGAGAGAATTTAAACGTAAAACGTGAATCCAAAAGGACTTACAAGAGGGAAGATAACAGAGATTCTTTGAATCACTCACATTGCAAAGAAAACAGAACAAGCTTGTTCTGGAGCCGGGGAGAAAACAATGGTCTGACCACTGAGCACTGTCAGAGCTGAGCGTAGCTAGCTAACTGCTTCACAGGGCCGGTGGTGTGACTGGCTGTCTCTCGAGGCAAATGGTTGACTTGGAGGATCCAGGACAATGCTAGCAGGTTGCCAGCAGGTTAGGAAACCAACCTGGAAAAACCATCCTTAAGCATGTCTGACTGGGCTTTGCCTAACCAGCATTTTCTGGTTTTTCTCATTAACCCTAACAGTGATAAAAACAGACAGAAAACAAACAAAAAACAGCCCAAGAAAGAGAATATGTCAGTGGATCTGAAACCACCCTGATACTCTTTCCAGCTAATTAGTCCCAGAACTCTCATAGCACAAGTTGGTTAGAAGCTCTTTTGGAAAAGTAATTTTCACGAAACTTTCTTTTTTTTTAAATGTCTTAACAGACCTCCTGAGTGTTTCAGCATCTTTCTTAAGTCCTGCTTTATCATGAGCACACAAACACTTTGTACTAGTACAGTCCAAGTCTCAGGGACAACCTTAAAAATAAAATGCCAAACATTCATTTGCATACCTCCTTGGGAGTTACCATAAGGAAGGGCCATTGGATGAGGATTGTAAAGAAGCCAAGGGATTAGTTTATTTTTATATTTGAAAAATGAAAACGGCTCTACTGTTTTCCTCATCTTCATGCTCATTACAAATGTTTTAGATAATATAAAGGAATAAAGAAAAAAACCTGAGATTCCTATCACGCAGTTGCAATAGTTGTTAATATTTTGTGTCTTTCCTTCTGGACTTTTTTGAGTATATATGAGTGCTCCTGGACACACAGAAAACACCCACAATTTAAAAAAAAAAGTAGGAAATGAGATTGTAACCATGAAGTCAGGTTAACACCCCATCCTCTTACTTTTGCCTCAACATTTTCCAAACTACAAATCTTGTATCGTATTTGGTCAAGATGGCCGAGGTGAAGAACATTGTGAATTCTCTGTGTGGATCCCCCAATCCTTTACTGGGGTCACCGAGAAGGCCAAGTCAGGCATATTCTGAGCATTTCGTGTCTGCGTTTAATGTTGGTGCCACCATATTTGTTATGGCTCCAGCTCTCAGGGAACGCCAGGAGGTAGCATTTCCATAACAATGGGCTGAGAGGACCCATGTTGTAAAATCCCAAACTGAGGCCTGGGATGAAAATGCTATTCCTGATGGCTGGTGATGTCACTGGAGTATCCATGTGTTTTCAAGAAAATGCCATTCAGTCTTGGTTGTAGCATCTCTGTGGACTTTACCTTATGTAAAACGAGTTTTATGCAGATGGCCAATGGATGACAGTCAGTTGGTGGTTGAGTTTCTCCAGATAGGGAAGGGATGAGTTCTCTTCTTACTTTGCGGATCCTGAGCAAGAATGGATTGGTTTCTGAAGTATTTTTGCTGGCTGCTAGATTTTCTTTGGTCTTACTGTATTTTCAGCTGCCATTATTCTTATGATGGACAGATAGGGAAGTAGTTGAATTGAGGGGGGAAGCTTAAGGTTTGTCTTAGTGAAATGCAGATTTGGCCTGTCTCATCATTTTCTATGAACCTTTTACATTCATTTGGGCTTTCTTCTTCATGTTTTCTCATGGAGTGATGCCTGTTAACAGCACCCAGGCAAACGTCTTTGGAACCACTCTTCACAGCTGATGAGCACTCACTGCAGCTTGACACTTCCTTCTCCAACAAACAAACAGACAAACAAACAAACACCACATTTCTGATTGCATTGGTGTCCCGTTTTTGCCTTGACCAATTACATGAAGTTTTTAGTTGAATTAAATATTTATAAATGAATGTTATATCTGTACACAAATCCCCAAGGGTTATAGAGTCTTTCTTTAAATAAATCTTTAAACGAGTTTTCCTTCTTTTCTTCTCTTCCTCCTCCTTCCCCTCTTCTTCCTTAAACGAGAGTGTCTCTATAGTGTCTCTTATGGGGTGACTGGCTGGCTCAGTTGTTAAGTGTCTGCCTTCGGCTTGGGTCACCTAGGGTCCTGGGATTGAGCCCTGCATCGGCCTCCCTGCTTGGTGGGAATCCTGCTTCTCCCTCTCCCACTCCCCCCTGACTGCTTGTGTTCCCTCTCTCGCTGTCTCTCTCTCTGTCAAATAAATAAATAAAATCTTAAAAAAAAGTCATTAAAAGTTAGAAAAAACCCCAATTCATTGCTATAGCTTCTTAATATCTCTGCCTTTAGTTATTATATGCAGTTTTCTAGTACTTTAGGTTTTCCTTATTAATTCAAGTTTGTTCGGATTTACTTTTTAGGTCACATGGGTGTGATTTTTGCACACCAATGGTCAGTAGGGTTGTTCTGGGTGCTTCATTTCCCACCATCTGACTGTTTTCACAGATCTAGCTTTGAAGGGCTTGTGTGTATGAGGAGAGTGAGGGGATTGCCCTCAGGTTGAGGTTGCTGTGGTATTTCCCCATCTCCGGATACCAGGGTTGGTGTTTCTTCTTCTTTTTAATGCTGCCTCAGCTTTGGGGGTTTGTAGTTTCTCCTAAAGAAAAAGGATGCTCATTGTAGTTCATACGTGGTTGGTTGGAGACTCCACAGTAGAAGGCCAAATCCAGGAGTGGAGTCAGTAGGCAAAAGAACAAGTCATCAGAGCTAGGGGCCTGAAACACCACATGACCAAAGCTGACAGGAGCCCACATGGTGGCTGTACTTGGACACCTTCAGGAAACAGATGACCAGCCATCATGGTTTACCTGGATCTACTGGGTTTTCATGTTGAAAGTCTTGCTTATTAGGAAAGCACTCAGCCCGTGGCAAAACAGGATGGTTGGTGACCCTAGAAGCAAACCTAGCCTGAGTAACCAGTTTCCTCATGTGATCTGAGGTAAGAAAAAGGAGAGAGAGTTAGGATGCTTTCCTCATGTCCTCAGGAAACAGTCAGCCTCAGATGAAGTCAATGAAAACTGGTGTGTTGACTTGGGAATTCTAAAGCACGAACATGATAAGTAGTGCTATGTCCTGGAGAAAGCACAGGCCCTGAAGCCAGACAGCTTTATGACTTTGGGCAGAGTATTTTTGTGTCTGTTAGTTTTCTCATCTGTAAAATGGGGGGAATGAAATAGCCCTCTTGCATGTTGGTTGTGAAGATTGATGTTAATATGTATAAAATGCAGTTGTTATGATGATGGTGTAAAAGGTAAAAAAAGGTTAAAAAAAAAAAAAGGTAAAAAAACCCCAGAAGTCAGACAGTCCCAGTGGAAATGTAGAAAAAGTAAAATTGGAAAATGAGAATTTATCATTTATCTAGTCATGTCCAGTGAAAAGAGAGGCTATCTGGTAAACCCAATTTTTAAAAAAGATTTTGTTTATTTATTTGGGAGAGAGGGAAAGTGAGGGAGAGAGAGTGAGAGCACACAAAGAAGGGGAGGGGCAGAGAGAGAGGAGGACAAGCAGATTCCCGACTGAGCAGGGAGCCATCCCGGGACCCTCGGATCAGGACTTGAGCTGAAGACAGACACCCGACTGACTGAGCCACGCAGCTGCCCCTGGTAAACCCAAAGAACAGTGTGCAGATTGCAGATAGGAGAAGTTTATCAGGTTGAATTATCTAGAGCTCAGAGCTTGAAAGAACCCTAGATGTTAATTAGCTCCTCTTTCCCTTTCTTCAGTCATCCAAGGTCATCCAATTCCTATGCTTGTTCATCAGTAAGCTTTGATTTTTATCTTGGTTTCTTGGGAATCTGACACCCTCATTCTCCAGGGGAGAAGCATTTTGGAGAGGCAATATTTTCCAGCCAGTTGAGGTTTTATACCAATAAGAACTAATGCTTAAAAATTAAAAAAAAAAAAAAAAGAATATGGGGAGGGAAAGATTTCTGTAATACATAATTCACTTTGCCTTGAAGTGGCCTCCTTCTTCCCACCTTAGAGGATAGAGATGTGGAAACATAGTCTTGGCCAGCAAGGAACCAGATTAGGTCAATACAGTGGGGAAGGGGGTGGGGGGGGGAGCATGAGAATAGTCACCAACCAGCAGAGCAGGAGGAAGTGAGGGAGTAACAGGCCAGAGTGGACAGGTGGCTTAATTTGGTTGGGTGGACTGGGAAAGACTTTTGGAGATTATGGTATTTGATTAGACACTTAAAAGAATAAAAAGAATTCAATAGGTAGGTGAGAGGGAGATACCACCCTAGGCACCAGGGGAGTGTGGTATCTCACACTATGTCATTAGATTCGTTTCTGATTTGTAATCAATCTTTTTAGGAGCTTGGTTAAGATAAGTGAATTTACTAGGTTCTTACGTACCTAATAAACTGGTAAAATGCCTTCTCTGAAAGTGCAAAGTAGGGGTTCCTAGACCTTGAGTGGGGTGAGTCTGCCAGACAGTAGCTACCTCTATAGTGAAAAATATACCCCCAATATGAAAAACAACTGTGATGCTTAATTTTGTGAGTCACCGTGGCCAGGCCCTAGGACCCAGTTTTTTGCCAAATGGCAGTCTGGATATTGCTACGATGGTATTTTTTAGATGAGATTTATATTTAGGTTGTGGACTTTGCGTAAAGCAGATTACCCTCCATAATTGGGTGGGCCTCATCCAATCAGTTGAAGGCCTTGAAAGAGAGACTGAAGTCTCCCAGAGAAGGAACAATTGTGCCTCCAGACTTCAGATGCAATATTTAACTCTTCCCTGAGTCTCCAGCCTGCTAGAATAGTCTGCAAATTTCAGACTTAGCCAGTTCCTTAAAATAAACATTTCTCTCTGTCTCTCCATATCTATCAATCTCTTATATATAACCAAACTTCTCTTGGTTTTGTTAATATGAAGGACCCTGGCTGATTTACATCTTTACCACTTTCATGCTTTTAAAACTCATGTGGCACTAAACCTATTGTTTGCCTTCTGTTACCTATCTGTAACCTAGTTTTTTTTTTTTTTAAAGAAATTTATCATGTTTAAGAGTAGAATGGCCCTTGAAGGAAGAAGTGCACTCTGGGAGATTTTCTGAATGGCAGCCATCAGGAGCTGTCAGGGCACGTCTGTATTTACATGTTTTCCAGCCATGTTTTCCCAGCATGTTGTGGATCTGTGACTCTCCTTGGAGGAATTTGGTATTCAGAAGTCAATAAACAAATTACATTGATCTGTAATGTGGGGCTGTCACAGTGACTGATGGAACACCGATTCCTTCAGCCCAGTGTGTGAGGGGAAAACAACAACGTCGAAGGTACCAGGCAAATGACAAGGGATCCTGTAAGAATTCAGTGCAGGATGTTCTTCTTGGTGAAGCTGCCACAGTGGAAATTTTTGTCTTGGAAAGCTGCTCATTTTGCTCAGAGATATGTTGATATTGCGACATTCAGAAATCTTTTGTTGAGTAGATTTTGGATTTATCAGCTGTATAAATATTCTGTGGTGCTTGTGTACCCCACACAGGAGGGAAACTTAGAAACTGTATGGTAATATCATTGTGGGCTAGAAGTGGCCCTCTTGGCAAAGTGAGTAATACTTGAAATTTATTATACCCTTTCATGATTTATTTCAGTGGATGGTCTTTGACAACATCACTCAAGGTATTATAGTCTCTCTTTACAATATGAGGAAAGGGACCCTCTTGAAATGAAGTGACTTGGTCAGGGTCACAGAGAATCATCTCTTCTAACTCATACCATAGTCGTTTTTTCTACTTTGGTACTAGATTTCCATAAAACTCCAGCACATTGTTTCACTCCTACTATGAATTTAACCACTGTTTACGTGGCCTTAATTTATTTTACATTTATTTTAATACGTTTAATACGTTTAAACGTTAATTTACGTTTGCTTTAATTTATGTGTGGGACAAGGTAGAATATATTAAAAAATAGTTCTTCTTGTGGCTTCATTTGAGAAGATATTAAGTACAAAGAGATCTGTTACTGAATGAGATTAGAAGAAATGTGAGTTTCAAACTTTTTTAGAAATAACTAAAGCATTCCAGAGTCCTGTAAAATATTTTTATTCTGTCCCATTCTCTTTATCAAGTGCCTGCCTGGATACTGTCCTTGGGAATAGGTCTCCCAGACAGGAGATGATTCATTCAAATATTGACAGACATTTTGACAAGGAATGTCTCAATCATCACTTGGTTCATGACCAGAATCAATGTATATAACTTGCAACAATTTTTTATTTGTTCCTGAGTAAATCAGCAAGACATAAAGAAAAAAAAAAAAAAAAACAATCCTGTAAGTATTAAGTAAAAGTGACTAAAAAATGATTTGCTTTTTTCCCCATGATTTAAATTTGTGGATTTTTATTATTAGGATGTCATTAGCAACCTACTGCTGGTGCATCTGAAAAGGCTGGTTGGCAGACACATTCATAAAATTTTTATGCTGTAAATCATGCTTCCTGGAAAAGGTAAAACTATAAGAGATAGACTAAAACTGTATGTATGCTTCTTTTTCTTTCTCCATCCAAAACAGACATTTCCCCCTTCAATTATTAAAAAGAAGTGGCAAACAATAAAAATATCAAAATTTGGTTTTTAATGTGGCACTGCAGAATCCCAATTTTTTAGAGGTAGGAAGCAAATGAGAAGTCACGTGTCCGCCTTTATTTCTTGGCCAAAGAGGATTTATGTTTTAAGAAGTCAGACATTCACCGAGTTTCTGGTGTCTTCTGAGTTTGTGAGTACTGAATTCAATAGCATTTTTTGGTGGGCTTTCAGTTTTCAGCAGTTGGTGCTGCAGGACTGGGCTTGTGACACCTACAAGAAAAGGAACATGTTTCTTTCAATGTGTAAATTAAAATTTTCAATGAATTATGGTTTGTTCAATATTTGAGCGACCAGATTTCGTTTTTGGATTTTCTTAATTTACTGTAGTATTTCCCATAATTTAGAAACCACAACAAGGTTCCTGACTTTAAACATGTGGTCCAGTGCTCGCTTCGGCAGTGCATATACTAAACATGTGGTCCAGAGTCAAAGGAATAATTTTAAGGACTTTTAAAGGTTCACTTTTAATTTTAACAATTTATGGAAGCCAAAGATAATCTGGATGTCCCTGCAGAGAAAAGCTTTATTTTCATATGAAAATACGAACTTCTGAATGTCTGTATTTCAAGCCCACTGCACTGTTTAATTTTCACTAGTTTCCAGTGGTCTGTTCACTCACCTCTTCATTCACTACTTTTTTGCAAGTTCCCCTCCTCCTGGCGGGAAGCATATGGGCAGTTAGGGACACAGCGCTGATATGGTGAGTTGTCTAGTGTGAGTTACACAAGTGCTGCTTTGAGGTGGTGGCTAGGGGAGAGCAGAGGAGAGTTTGGGAACATGGGCATTTGAATGGGACACAGGCGGGGACAGGTGTTGGCTGTCACCTGGTTCAGCGACCAGGCAGAGCAAGTTCAAGGGAAAGCAAAGGGAGAGGCATTGTGCTGGCCACCTCAGTGCCCAGCGAAGAATCTGTGGACAGTCGTGTGAACTCATTTCCTGTTCTTCTACACATTCCTTTCCAATTTAAGTATGACTTAGGCTGATGTGCTGATAAATGAGCATTTTTCAGGATGTGTTCTGAGGAACAGCCACCGTGTAAGTTGTTCCTGGCAGAAAAGGACCAAATCTGAGAAGTCGTGCAGTGAAGATCTGTTTAAATTTGTTCGTCTGTGATTGTCCAAGTCTGTTTGATGACAGATCACTCCCCATTCTTTTTTTTTTTTAAACAACACTTTTTTTTTTTCTTTTAACATTCCATGGAATTTGTCTTCCATGGAGCACTGTTTAGGGAAAACATAGGCTTGTAATCATATTACCCAACATCAGCTTCCTGTTTAACAGAATGTCCTACCTTGTTCCAAAACCGTTCTGTAGGAGGCAGCTTCAGACAGTGGTGTGCTCGTTGTGATATAGACTAATGGCTCAGATTTGTCACTTGACAATTCTCTCCTCCCAGCCTGAACTCGGGCAATTCTTTTTATTTATGATATTTGATTGGTGATAATAGAAAACAAATACATAATCATATATATGGGATTACATAGTCTGGTACGTCTGTGTTGAATAAATATAACAATATTGTTATTAGATACCTAATAATTACTTGTTGAAAGAATGAAGGTTTGAGAGACCTCAGTGTTCTGGCTTCCCAGATATTTTACTGAGGAGTGACAGTTCCAACATTTGCAACCCTCTCAGTAGGAAAGGTGATGATAGTAAAATATTTCCCTTTTACAGTATTCCCATCTACAGATTTTTTTGGGTAAAAAGAAAATCTGGTTTATAAATAAATTAATAAGATAATTCTTTTAATCATATATGTGTGTTTGTACGCACAGATATGAGTCACATGCGTGTTATTTTGTTAGAGAAAATTAAATTTTGAAGAATGATATCTAGCAGCTGTCTCTCTTATATGGGAAAGTTAAGTATTCAAGGAAAGGAGCTAATTATCTCTTTCATTGTGCATCGAAAGCACACTTGAAGATCTTGGATTTTTATGATTGCAGGCTTTCAAAATTCTGACAAGGCTGCTTCTAAATTAGTCAATGCCGAGTGCTGTCTTTTTGTAGATTGACAACTGGTTGGTGTTGCTCCATTTTACTGAAAGAAGAAAAGCATTGAAAATGGTGCTACCATCTGTTGGATGTGAAGCATCGGACGGAAGGGTGATAGTATGGAGTGAGGAAAGGGGACTGCTGAGCTGTACTCTCAGACCCGTTTCAGGACACATACCAAATCTACGATATTTGGGAAAGACAACTACTTCTGTCTGACGTGAGTCTTCAGTAGAAGTGGTGAAGTAGGTTGCAGGAAGATCCTGGTGGAAACGTATTCCTTTTCTTGTTTGTTTGTTTACAGAGCAGACTTTTCCCACCCCTTCTTTGATTCTTGGGAAATGTTATTTTTGAACCAGAAAGCAAAGTCTTCCTCTGAGAACTCAGTTAAATGGTTCAACGGAGTGGACGACTTTTACTTTTCATGTGGTTTAATTTTCTGAGTGAAAGCAAAGCCTCCCTGTGAAAGCCATTTGTTTTTGTTAATCAAAATTAATGTATAATGTTTTTATCAGGTGACAGAGGACACTGTTGCGTGAAGAGCTTGTGGTCCGCAGGAGGAATCTGGGGGAGTGCTAGAAAATGGTTAACAGTCAGCTCTGGGGGAGAACAGAAGGCCTGATTGGCAGTGTCTGCCTTTTTTTTTTTTTTCGTGGTGAAAATATAACCACCATGGTTAATTTTAAGACACCAACCTGACATTACAGAACATAGGATTGGGAAGAGATACACAATGGCATACATTTTAGAGTGTTTTTCTTTGTAGATAGAGTAGGTGTAAGTAGCACCAGGGGCACAGAAATAAAAGATATGGTCAGATAACTAGGAAGTGATGAGATTGGAGTATTCATTAACTTTGATTGTATTATAACTTATTTAACTCTGAAGTTTACACCCTTTAAGTTTTTAAAACGGTGTTTTGCCCACAAAATTCCCCAGAATTTAACAGTCTGCTCTCAGAAGCCAGCCTGAGCTGGCTCTGTGCACACGCCACTGGTGAGGCGGACACCTGTTCCATTTCTGGACCCAACACTGACTAGCTGTATGATAACAGTACCTACCTCATAAGGTCTTGGGGAGAATTAACTGAGATATTGAACACAAGTCCTTGGAGTAGTGCCTCCCCTCACAGTAAATGCTCTCAGTAGATGTAGTTATTATTAGTGTTGGATCTTTCACAGTAAAGGGAATGCAGTATGGCTCTCTACATAAGTATCCTTCTAGTTATTTTAAGTTAAATGGACTTAAGAATGGGCTGAAGGTTGGCAATAAGGGGTCATAAACAAAATTAGTCTGACCTTTTACATTTTATATTTTGTTTTTCGTAAAAGCAATTTTTCTTTTAAATAAAACACTCGCTTTTTTTTCTCCTCCATGGCTTTTTCCATGTAGTCTAAATCTTCCCTCGGTTTCGTTGGCAAGCAGGGTGTCATCTTTATTCAGTCTTCACAGAGCTATTATAGTATTGAATCTTTGTAGATTTTTGATGTAGGAGCATCTGTCGCTCTAGAATGAAGCTGGCAGGTTATTCAGTCCAGAAAAGACCTCTGAATATGAAAGTGGCAGTAGCTATTTTGGGGTTTGGGATAAGAGGGAAAATCAGTTACTTGAAAATTAAATAATCAGTAAGGTAATTAAAATCTAAATTATTTATGATTAACCATTACTTTTCAAATAATTAATAAATACCACCTCATTAAATTGAATCTCACAATTTAGAATCTGGAAATTCAGACAAAAGGTCATTAAAGTTTTCTTTTCTTTTTTTTATTTATTCATTAAGGTGTTTTTTTTTTTTTTAAATTAGCAATAGCAAAACATTCAAATCATTTTCCTTGTCTGAATTTTTCTGGATCTCATGAATAAGCAAAAGTTGATCTAAAACCAGAATTCTTTCATGTGTACTTTTACTTCAGTCCAGTACCCAATTCTGTTGATTAGGAATATTTACAATTTAAAGTAAAAGAAAATTTTACTCACAGTGGTTTGGACCAGTGGTTCTCAATATTTTTGGTCCCAGGATTCCTTTAAACTCTTAGAAATCATTGAGAAGAGCTTTGTTTTTATCTGTTGATATTTACTATTGAAGCAAATAAGGTTTATATTTATAATATTTTCATATATGCAGTAATTACAGTTAAGTTTTCTGTGCTCTGTTTATAGACTGAGCTTACAAAATTAAGTCTTTTAAAAGTGGCACCAAAAGTATAGCTCATATAAATAGTCTTCACTGGAGAATTGTATATATGGTTTGGCCGAATCAGAAGGAAATGTTAAGTGTTGTGTCAGTCTTGAATTAATGTGTACAGAAATGTACCTTTATTTTCCTATAACGACTTAATTTCTACTCAAGCCCTCGTTCTGTTGGGGCGATGAAAACTCAGTATAAGTAAATGTGAACTCCCTCTCCTTTTCCCTGAGATTGTGGGTAAATTATAGGGGTTTGCAGACTATCAGGACCTTGGAGGAGGCCCTGTCTTTATCTTCTTGTCTGATTCTCACTCCCAGGCCTGTACAGGTCACCTCTCAGAATCTCATTATTGTATATATGACCTTTTGGTTCTAGTGGTTCTGTGTCCTGCCTGGGAGTGCACACTTGCGCACTACGTAGCCTCAGGCCCCGGACCCACAGGCCACTGCCTCTCAGGACTGCCTACGACCATTTTTGCCTAGACTTGGGGCTCTGAGCCAGGCTTCGGGGTGCACCATTTCCTCTCTCCTTTCTTTTTACTCCCCTCTCCTCTTCATCTGAGGGATATTCCTTTAAGGGCACTCTCTCTCTACAATGTTTCTCCTCTAGGGCCACCTGGCACAACCCTCTCAGCGGTTTTCCAAGTCAGGAAGTACACAAGTAGAGACTAGCTGGCCATTTCTGCTTTCTTCCCTGTCACCCCAGACGAGGGAGCTAAGGTGGCGAAAGGAGTGAGAGTGAGTGAGAAGCTGGGGAGATGGAAAGGGAGACGCTGAGAGGAAAAAATCAGTTGGTATTTCAAAAATATTCTCCAGCACATAATCCTGTGTCAGTAAACTTCTGTGGGTCAATGGAGTGTCCCATCTGTCAAGGTCCAGCAGATCCTCTCTTTTGTATGGTTATGTCCTTGTTTTTTCTTGCTTTGCTTCTGTTAGCTCTGTGTTTTAAAACTGCGGATTGGACCCATTACTGGGTCAGGACATTGAATGGGTCAAGACCAGCATTAAAAAATAAATGTTCTCTAACATTTTCTACTTTGTTCTAGAACTAGGCTGTGAGGTAAGATGCATTTCATACTGTGGGCACTAGTCAGAGTTTTGAAAACATGGTGTTAAGTCATTCTCAGCTGCCACTGAATTTGGCATATCTTGAATCTTTTTGTCATCATGGAAATGTCCTGTATTATATTTTAAAAACATAGGTTGCAGACTTGAATCTCTGACTACAAATGTCATGTTTTTGTCCTCATAGTTTGATGGGATATAAAACTGTTTTCCCTCAAAATTTCCAAGGCATGGTTTTGCTGAAGGGAAGACTAATGGTATCATAACTACATAGGTGACCTTTTTTTCTCTTTCTGGAAGCTTCTGCAGATTTTCATTATTTTTAGAATTCTGAAATCTCACTACGGTGCATTTTATAGGGCCTTTTTCTTTTGTGTTGGACACTTAAGTTTTGTCATTTAGAACTGAAGGTGTATGTGGTTCTTCATTTATTCTCCTCTTAAATGGATTTGTTTACAGATTAATTTTTAAAATATTTTATTTATTTATTTGACAGAGAATGAGAGAACAAAAGCAGGGGGAGCAGCAGAGGGAGAGGGAGAAGCAGGCTCCCCGCTGATCATGGAGCCTGATGTGGGGCTCGATCTCAGGACCCTGGGATCATGAGCTGAGCCAAAGGCAAACGCTTAACTGACCGAGCCACCAGGTGTCCTACAGATTTATTCCTTCCTTCCTTCCTTCCTTTCTTCCTCCCTCCCTCCATCCCTTTCTTTCTTTGGTTTTATGTACTTTGAGAGAGAGAGAGAGAGAGAGAGAGCAAATGAACAGGCGGAGGGGCAGAGGGAGAGAAGGGGAGAGAGGATCTCAAGCAGACTCTTTGTTGAGCACAGAGCCTGACTCGGGGCTCGGTGTCAGGACCCTGAGATCATGGCCTGAGCTGAAATCAAGAGTCAGATGTTTAGCTGACTGAGCCACCCAGGCACTCCTGCTTACAGATTTCTTAACTTTTCTTTCATATTGCCCCTCTCTTTATTTTTTTGGCTCTTCGTTATGTGAGGTTTTCTTCTCTCCATCTTGAAGATAACTAGTTGCTTGTTTGTTCCATTACTGTATCTCTCCATTGGCTATTTTATTTCCATATTCATGTATTATTAAATCTACTTTTAAAAGTTTAGAGAGAGTACAATTTACTCTTTTTGGAATATGGTTCTATGAGTTTTGACATATGCATGAAGTTGACTGAGCACCACCATGATTAAGATACAGAACACTTCCACACTCCAAAGAACTCTCTCCCACTGTTCCTTCATAGTCAGCTCCTCCCCTCCCCCTCAGCCCCCCTCCCCAAGTCCTTGTGAGCCATTAATTTCAAGTATACTTTTATTTTTAAATCTTTAAGTAACTCGTTGTTGATTTTTTTTTTAAAGATTTTATTTATTTATTTGTCAGAGAGAGAGAGGGAGAGAGAGTGAGCACAGGCAGACAGAATGGCAGGCAGAGGCAGAGGGAGAAGCAGGCTCCCTGCAGAGCAAGGAGCCTGATGTGGGACTCGATCCCAGGATGCTGGGATCATGACCTGAGCCGAAGGCAGCTGCTTAACCAACTGAGCCACCCAGGCGTCCCTCGTTGTTGATTTTTTAAAAAAGATTTTATTTATTTATTTGAGGGAGAGAGCAAGAGCCCAAGCAGGGTAAGTATTAGAGGGAGAGGGAGAAGCAGGCTCCCTGCTGAGCAGGGAACCCAATGTGGGACTCGATTCCAGGACCCTGGGATCATGACCTGAGTCGAAGACAGACACCCAACCAACTGAGCCACCTAGGCGCCCCTCGTTGGTGTTTTTGATTTCCCTTTTTTCTGTAGCAATTTGATGCTGTTGTTGTTATAACTTAATTATGTTGTAATATTCTATGTAATATGATATGATATCCTCTTGAATGATTTTCCAAGTTCTTATGCATGAATTATGTTTCCTCCAGGATTAGCTGTGTTCTCTTGTGTGCATTCTCTTTCTTGCTGTTTTTTGTCGATTTCTTTCTTGCTGTTGCGTTTTTTCTTACACAATTAGGGGTTGTTGGCTGTCTGTCCTTTTTTATAATACAAGAGGAGGCTGAGGGGTATAGGAAGCTGGAATGGGTCTCCACTGCAGTTGGGAAGGCCCGAGTTCCCAGCAGAGCTTACCCCGGAGTGGGAACACTGACCGTGACCTTCTGCAGGTGCTGTGAGTGGCCAGGGCTATCACCAGGCTAGGTCGCCAGGTACACAGATGGGGCCACTGAAGGTGGAGACTTAGGGTCTGAGAGCAAAGAGAGAAAACAAAAACATAAGCAAGACGGCTGTCCTCTGTGGTTTGGGTGCTTTAGAATACCCCTCCTTCCCCCAAACCCATGTCTGATGTGGATGTCGCAGGTCATCTCATGGCTTGTCCTCCTCATCACAGGCCTCAAGACAGGATTTGTCCCAAGGCTGATCTCTCACTTTCTTCAGAGATGGGCCCAGGTGTCTGCATGGGGTAAATACCTCTCCACTGGAACCAGTGGAATATACTCTGTACAGGGAGTAAATGGAGAAGGGAAAGGGCTGGAAGAGCTGGTCCGAATGCTGTTCTCAACAGCCCGGTGACCCTGGGGATGTTCCCAGAGTCCCCTTTCCTTTCAGTCTGACACTCTCTATCGACTAATAACTAAGGTGTCTTTGATCTTTCCTCTGTTGTTGCTTTTATTCTTTAAACAACTAACATTCTTTCTCTCTCTGTGTATGTGTGTGTGTATATATATAAATATATATTTAAAAATATTCCCCTTGGGCTTTGGGTGGGACGTGCTTGGTTTGCCATTTCTGCCAACTCTATTGAAGTTATCTGAGTCAAGTATATTGAAGCTAACATGTACAACTTTGAAGGTAATAATTATGTTTCTTTTAAAATGGTAAACTTACCACAGACCTCTCACAAAGCCCTTCTTTTCTTCCCATGCCATTCATCTGTGATGAAAACATTTAAAGCTGCACATCTTTCTTTTCATCCTTGGCACTGAACACAGTAGAAGTACAGTGGCCTGTTGGGTCTTAGTGCAATTATATAATCAAATAGCAAGAAAGAAGTTCATTCATTCATTCATTCATTCGTTTGTTTATCTATTCATTTATATTTATATGTTTATTTTTTCAGAAAGAAGTACACTGCAAGAAAAGTTGATCTATTTTATGCTCAGGTTGTGCCTTGAGGTACCTGGGAAAGGAATGTGACTTGCTCAGGGAGCTGTTCGGATGAGGCCGAGGGGACAGGTGGTAACACCGTAGTTGACAATGTTGTATCTGACATTAAGTTCATTTTCTTCAACACATATTGGTGTGAAAGATGCCCATTTTGATATAATTCCCTTTGTTCTCCTCAGTCTGTCTATCCTAAAACCACATTAAATGAATTTAGTGTACATAGTTTAGAACTGAACAAATTAAAGTGTGTTGAAGAGTTCCCCTACTCTCTAAGAATATTTCTCTCTTTTTGCACGGTGGAGACCAATGGTTAAATAGATTTTAGTTTCTTGATGTTACTTTTACAGCCTGAAAAATTAGGAAACAACAGATCTGCCCATTGTCAAAGAAGTAGAGTCTACTGGTGGCAAGGAGATCTAGCCGGAGGCCCAGGATGTTTGGCGGTGGCTATCTGGAGTACTGTATTGAGAAGAAAGCTGGCGCTTTTCTGGATCATTCAGACAGAGTAGTGTGATTAGTGGTGTCTGCCTTGAGTATGGGAGGTAGCACATGGGCGATGTATAGACTATTAGACAATGGTGTCAGTTCTTCTTATAATTACTCATTATTAGTTTCCCATAATTTATAATTATGGGAATAATTTATTTGACTTGTTTTTGGGCTGTACATTCATCTGTGAGTCCTTTTTTATGGAAAATATGCAGCTGGGTGCGATACTACATTTCTAGTTTTATGTAGGCTTTTCCTTAAAAATACAGTTGTTTTATTATTTTCCCCCTTCTTCAGGCCTTAAGTAATTATTTTATTGATACCGAGTATTTATTTTATCTATTTTTTATTTACTTTTAAGATTTTATTTTTTTACTTGAGAGAGAGAGCACAGAGGGAGAGGGAGAAGCAAACTCCCCCCCCCCCCCCCCCGAGCAGGGAGCCTAATGCAGGGAGCCTAATGCGGGGGGCTCAGTCCCAGGATCCTGAGATCGTGACCTGAGCCAAAGGCAGAGGCTTAACCGACTGAGCCACCCAGGCACTCAATAGTGAGCATTTCAATAGGTGCTCTATTTGTTATTATTTTTAGCAAAGGAATATAATGTGATGTTTTGTGTTTCTAATATTGTTTTCCTTTAAACGTGGTTTTAAATATTTTTGGGACTATAGGACTATCTTAGATATGTGAGTCCCAAATCTGCACGTGTTCCTCTTGGCCATGATCACCTGTGGTGTTTGGTGTCCCTGGGCGCAAATCCCAGAGCAGCTCAGCCACAGGTACTTCCCTGTTTGTACATTCCCATGGTCAGTGTCAGCAAAGCCTGGGGAATACAGACTGTCCTCCAATAGCTCCTGTTTTCCTTAAACAACATCTCTGTGTGTCTGCGCGTGTGCATGTGTGCATGCGTGTGTGTATTAATTTCTCACCTTTTACACCCTTCTTCAAAATCTAGGTGACGTGTCCCGACAGCTGATAAGCATTTCACGGTGTGGTAGGTCAGGTTTGCCGTGTAATCCCTTTGATAATGCCTTCTTTTGTAAATACGCGGTAGAAGTTACAATGGAGTCCTGCGGCGGAAGTAAATCAAAAGGTGGCAAGTTCTTTGACCCTTCCAGCCAGAAAGAGAATTTGGTAAATTGTTAGACAGGTTATCGACTGCCCTTTGGAGAGCCGGGGGTTTGTGTTCTGTACCTCCTTTCAGCTGGGCTTGTATTTAATGTGTGAGAGGCTGGCATTATCATAATCCATTTTTCGCTTTTATGTGATCTACCAGCGGCGCTCCTAAGCCTCCTTTCTGAAGAGCATTCCCCATTTACTTGCTCTAATTCACTGTCTTTTTTTTTTTAATCATAAAATTGATGTTTTGCAACCAGCAGCATTATGTGTGAGTTGTTTATAGAGGTGCTACGGGGAAGAAGATTAGTGGTCGAATGAAGAAAGAGATGATGGCTGTGGGAGGAAATTCATGAATAGGCGTCACATCAATGACACAGCAAGATAGTGAAAGATGCATTTACACTCAAAGATCCTGAAAAATGTCAGGAGTAAAACTGTAACATGTCTTTGGCTGATGTCGAATGGTGCTAATGGTAAACTAACAGATTTTTTACTTAAGTTGTAGTAGGTAGAAAATGCCCAGATGGACCCCCAACATGTAAAAAAGATATTTTAAAATGCCTCTACCCATTAACTGGTGATTCTACTGATTGATTCAGTAGAAACAATATAGAATTGTCCATTTATTCATGTTATCATCTGAATCTTAAGACATTTGATGGGGGAGTGTTTTTTTAAAGATTTATTTATTTATTTGAGAGAGAAAGAGAGAGTGAGCGAGCATGCAGGGGAGGGGCAGAGGGAGAAAATATCCAAGTAGACTCCCATGGAGTGTGGAGCCTAAGGTGGGGCTCGATCTCACAGATTGCGACCCATCTCATAGATGATCTCATAGATCACGACCTGAGCCGAGACCAAGAGTTGGACGCTTAACTGACTGAGGCACTCAGACACTGTGAGAATTTTTTTATTTATGCAATTTTACACACCTGAAAAGATAACCCAAGTAGGATTACTTTTGAGCATCATTCATAGTTATAAAATTTTGTAGGAACTTTTATTCAAAGGAAGAGCTTCCAGGTTGTCTCCTTCTCTCATATGATCTGCCATTTTTCTTTATGACTCTTAAACTAACAGCAAAATCTTTCTAACCCAATGACTGTGAGTTTTAAGATATTCTCTCAGGGAATGAAATCTGACCCGAGACTAGGAACGGGAGAATGCACATGGCTTGCCTTGGACAGCGGAGTGAAGAAACCCAGCTCTTGGTCTTTGGCTGTTCAGACCGAAAAGAAAATGGCCCCGGGAAACTCTCTGGTGTGTCTGGCAAAGTGTGCTCAGGCAGCAAAAGCCTTTACAAAGGAAAGTATGCTGCCGTTTTCCAACCTCGTGCTGTGGCAGCCTGGTGCTGGCTTTAGTTCAGATATTCTAGGCATCGGAGGAGGTCTTCCTTAAACAAATCTGTTAACATTTTAGTTTTTGGGAGAACACAGTGCGACTCAGATGTAAATGCATCCGTTCATACTTCAGTCGGAGGCCGCTCCATTGCGTCCCTTCCCGGGGTCCCCATGTCCTTTCAAGGGTCAGATGGTTTGGTCCCATCTTCAGAGCTGGGCCTGCTGGTGTGTCCTCATGTGGTTCTTCCTGTTGATTCTTTGTCGTTAGAAGCCTCTCTGGGCAGAACATGAGGCTCTTCGGGCTCCTTGTGCTCAACGCTTTTTTCTCCTGAGGGTGGTTAGCAGTTGTTTCTCTTGTTTAGCATGTGATGGTGGATCCCAGTTGGAGCTCCAGTCTTTCTCTCCTTCTCTTCCTCTCCCCCTCTTCATCTTGCCTCTCTGCTCCCAGTTTCACGCTGTTACCTTTTCTCATTGCATCTTGGCTCAAATGCACACATCCCCAGGGAAGCTCTATCAGAGGGAGTAGGAGGCCATGTATAGAGAATCAGGATCCCAGCAGAGAGAGTTTTCCTTTCCTTTTATTATTCTGCTCCTTCCATATGGCGCGTGTTGGCATCCTGCTTTTCCTGCACATGGGAGTGCTTGGAGGGAGGCCGGCGGTCATCAGTACACACTGGTGAGTCCTGCTAGTAACTCGTGGTCGGGCATGCTCTGAGACCTTTTTGACTGATGGTTGTTAAGTGGGTTGAATGCCACCCCTATATGGAGACATTACCAATATATATTTTTTAAAGATTTATTTATTTATTTTAGGGACAGAGAGAGAGCACATGGGTGGGGGGTGGCCGAGAGGGGGGGGCCAGATGGGAGGGAGAGGACACAGAATTTCAAGCAGAATCCCTGCTGAGCATGGAGCCCGATGCAGAACTTGATCCCATGACCCTGAGATCATGATCTGAGTCAAAATCAAGAGTCAGAGGCTTAACCCACTGAGCCACCCAGGCACCCCGAGACATTACCAGTATTATTGTCATGAGTTCCATATTCCACATATTCGATATATTTATTGGTTAGAAATAATGGGGAGAGGGGTGTTGAAATCTTTCCCCATGTTGGTGGTTATGCCAGTTTTTCCCCCTATCAATTTTGCATACATGTACATGTATGCTCCCTTCCCCCTTTCTCTATAAATACACATATGCACACACAAATGTTAAATGACTGGTTGAGACTAATATCAGGTACATTTATATTCAGGATGATACTTTTTTTTGTGCATTGAAACTTTATCACTGTGTAGTGTTTCTATTCTTAATAATGTCTTTATTTATTTCTAAAAAAGGATTTACTTGAGAGAGAGAAGGAAAAAAGGAGAGCTTGTGCATGGGGGCTGCGGGGAGAGGGAGATGATCCCAAGCAAACTTTGCACTGAGCGTGGAGCCTGGCATGGGGCTTGCTCTCACGACCTGAGATCATGACCTGCGCTGAAATCAAGAGCTGGAAGCCCAGCTGACTCAGTCACCCAAGCTCCCCAATGCCTTTTTTTTTCTTTTTTTTTTTTTTTTTAAAGATTTCATTTATTTGACAGAGAGAGATCACAAGTAGAGAGGGAGAGAGAGAGAGGAGGAAGCAGGCTCCCTGCCTAGCAGAGAGCCCGATGTGGGACTCCATCCCAGGACCCTGAGATCATGACCTGAGCTGAAGGCAGAGGCTTAACCCACCAAGCCACCCAGGCAGCCCCCCCAATGCCTTTATTTTTAAAGTGTGTTTTGTCTCACACAAATGTAGTTATTTTACAGTAAAGTTAAAAAATACGACTCTATTAGTGTTTTAGCTGGCAATTTTCACCCATTTCTATTTTTGTGATTATTGAATTGTTTCTCCCAATGGTTAAATTTCTATTTGTCTTGTTTATTCTATGCTTCTTTTTCTTTCTATCTTCTTTCTTTTTTATTTTATTGAGTTAGCATTTTGGTATTTTTTTATTATTTTTTTACTTTATTTATTTTTATTATTTTTAAAGATTTTTATTTATTTATTTGACAGACAGAAACCACAAGTAGGCAGAGAGGAAGGCAAAGAGAGAGGAGGAAGCAGGCTCCCCGCTGAGCAGAGAGCCCAATGCGGGACTCAATCCCAGGACCCTGAGATTGTGACCTGAGCTGAAGGCAGAGGCTTTAACCCACTGAGCCACCCAGGCACCCCAGCATTTTGGTATTTTTAAAAAATTTGATTTTCCCCTTCAATAGGACTTGACTTCACATAGTATTTTCCATTTTCTGTGGTCACCCTTAAAATATCACCACATTTGCTGAAGCACAGTCTAAAATTCAGTAAGGATTTAACTTTTCTCCTTTAACCTTAACCTAACCTTTCTCATGAAGAATAGAAGGACCTGGGCGCCTGGGTGGCTCAGTGGGTTAAAACCTCTGCCTTCAGCTCGGGTCGTGATCTCAGGGTCCTGGGATCGAGGCCCGCATCGGGCTCTCTGCTCAGCGGGGAGCCTGCTTCCTCCTCTCTCTGCCTACTTGTGATCTCTCTCTCTCTCTCTCTCTGTCAAATAAATAAATAAAATCTTAAAAAAAAAAAGAATAGAAGGACCTTAGAATACTAATTCTTTGCTACCTTCTCAGTCTGATTATCCAATATGTTAGCTTTTCCTGGAAAAAAAAAAAAACA
Organism: Enhydra lutris kenyoni; assembly: GCF_002288905.1. Lineage (NCBI taxonomy): Eukaryota > Metazoa > Chordata > Mammalia > Carnivora > Mustelidae > Enhydra > Enhydra lutris. The sequence continues at coordinate 4,086,872 of NW_019154126.1, forward strand.
AAACAACACCCTCAGATAATACTGTTATCATTCCACACAATGTGCGTGCGTGTGTGCATGTGTGCGTGCTTGCACACTTACCATTTGATTTGCTTACCATTCTTCTTTGCGTGTTAGCTTGTTCTGGAGGTATTTTCTCTCATGCTGAAGTGCATCCTTTCTAAATAAATTCATAGATGATCTGCTGGTGGTAATCGCTCTCAGATTTATTTTTCAATGTTTTTTTCTTTAAAGATAATTTTAAATGATGCGCAACAATGGAGTTGTTCAGATCTGGGAGAAATACTCAAAGTTACGTTGAAACCTTCTATCATTTCCCTACCATACAATATCAGTTATGATCCTGGCCCTTGGATGACATTACTTCTTTGGTTAAGACCAGAGCATGTAAAGATGGTGCAAAGTAAAGTCATTGGGCCCTGACCTAATTCTGAAAGTCAGGGCTGAAAAGCCAGGTTAATAATGTGAGGTCAGAACTTTTACCTTTTAAAAGTTCTTAAGAGTTGAACTTGCTTTTTCTTGAAGTAGATAGTATATTAAAAATGTTGGTACACATTTTCTTTCATGAACGATGTGTTGTTAGGAACAAAGGGTCCTATGTTGGCAATCTCCAAGACCCCCAGGTTTGATGATTCTCTAGAAGGTTTCTTAGGACTCAGCATAGAGTTGTATTCATGGCTGTGATTTATTACAGGGAAAATACACAAAGCAAAATCAGCAAAGGGAAAAGGCGCATGGTGCCAGGTCCAGAGGACAGCAGACAAGCTTCCAGGGTCTTCCCTCAGTAGAGTCTCACAGGATGCACTTAATTCCCCCAGCAACGGTTCGTGACAACATGTGTCAAGTGTTGCCAACCAACAAAGCTCGTTAGAGACTCAGTTTCCAGGGTTTCACTGGGGACTCTTCGTAGAGGCACCTTATGTCTGGTAGGTCCCCAAATTCCAGACTCCCAGAGAGAAAGCAAGTGTTCAGGGTAAACCCTATTGTTTGTACAAACAGCTTGGACACAGGCTTATCAGTTAATGGTGGTGGGAACCCTCCCCAAGTCCAAGTTCTTAGAAATGGGCTGAGGGCCCACCATGTAAGCTGGCCTTTCAAGTACAGCACACAGGCCTGCTGTGTTCACTCTCTTCTGCGTGAGACCCATAAGGAAACGATGATGTAATAACAGATTCTTCTGACACCTGAGTTCTGCTCTCACATTTTCTAGTTTGAGTGGAACTTTAACATGGTCAAGTAAACAAAAAGCTACAGAGGGAAGAATTAAGTGCTCACGAGGGAGAAGGCTCAGACAGGAGAAATTGACCGGCAGTGTGGCAGAGGACTCGGGGGAGGCGGGGAGGTGTTTGACTTTGCGGGGCAGAGGGGAATGAAAGCAGAGTGGCGATTGGTTTGAAAGAGCTGGCAGTTTTAATATTTGTAGACTTCTATAATGCTTGAGGTTTATATCTATTATTTAGGGTTTCTCAACCTTAGCAGTATTGGCAGTTTTGGACAGGGTTTCTCAACCTTAGCAGTATTGGTGATTTTGGACAGGATAAGTCTCCATCGGGGTGGGGGTGGGGGCTGTTCTGTGCATTATGGGATGTTCAGCAGCATCCCTCGCCTCTGCCCCCAGCTGCCCACCCCACCACCTGCCCGAAACCACAGGTGATCAAAAATGTCTCCAGACCATGCCTGTTACCAGATGTCCTGTGCAAGAAGCTAACACACGACTTAGAATAAATAAATTCATAAAGACCTTACCTTCATACATCTAGTTGGCTTATTAAATATCTCACATTTATAGTATTTTTCCATTTATAAAGTTCTTTTACATGGTTCTGGCAACAACCTGCTGACTTTTATCTTCCTTATATAGATGATGTAAGGAGGCGCCGAGGTTAAGTCAGTTTGCAGTGCAGAGCAAAGAGAAAGTACTACTACTGGTAGTAATGGTAATAACGATATTATTCTTATCAATAATAGATATTTTATTAAATTCTTATTATGAGCCAAACATTATTTGAAAGGCTTTACAGGTGTTAATTTTGGAATAAGCCTAAGAGGTGCAACCATTATAGTGATTTTGCTGATGAAGACATTGAGCCCAGAGAGGTTATGAAAGCTGCCCAAAGGCACACAGCTAGAAGGTGGAAGATTCAGGTCCAAACCTGGGAAATTTGGTTCCAGGGCCACTGGGCTCTGGATTAAAAGTGAGGTTCCTGGATGCTCACATTCTTGAGTGTGTTCTTTCTCATAACCATGTCCGTGGAGGTTGCAATTTGCTTACACTGCATTTCTCAGCCTGACCAGCTCAGTGGTTTGCATATCACTCTCCCTCTATTCAAATCAGCGAAATCTCACAGAGATAAAAAAAGATTGGAAGTCTCCTTTCTGTAACCTAACTTTGCTGTTTCAGATGTTGTCTTCTGTTATTCTCCTGATTCTTTCTCTTTTTATTCTGATTATAGCATTTCACGGGAATCTGGGTTTTTTGCAGCTGGCAGCCTGGTTTGATACACACATTTCATCCAATTCTTGTGTACTTCAGCTAAGAGACTTCTATTTATGATGCTTCAACATCCCACAGTATTCTCCCAGATCTTTCGACCAGCTCCCAGTGTACGATATGCCGCATTTCCAGGAAATGTGTTAATGTACCAATTCATCCACCTTTTCTTTTGTATTATCATCATTATTATTTTTTTAAAAACCTTTTTCTTGGGTCTCTTTGAACATCCATTTCTTGTGCCTTAATGCCTTCTGTCTTAAATTCTGATCCCTAATATGGTCAAGGAGAAAACACACCTCCTGTAGGCCTGGTGAAGAAATCTACCTTCATTAAGATTTCTATTCAAGGCATTTATTTTCCAAAGACTTTCTATCACCATTTAAATACAGTATTTAGAAAGAGCTAGAATTAACTGTATGGTACCATCCGTTAATTTGCAGATGCTTTGCTTCTCTGTACCTATGATCCCGTGAGGGACAACTGTGCCCTCAGTTTATTTCCACATCTGTTTGTTTTTTTTTTTCTTCTTCTTCTGTAAGTGTGGTGGTGGGTGGGGAAGAGTTGCGATGATGACTTCAGAGCAGAATATTATTGGATTACTGTAGACGGATGTGACTACATAGACATGGTGTTGAGAAATCCCTTATATTACTCATGATCCCTAGTAGTTTCAGATATAAACTCCTCCTTTCTCCCAGCATTTATTATTTTTGTTATTAATATTAAATTAAACTTTTTAATCTTAGGTCAAAATTTTAAACTTAGGTCAAAATTTTAGATAATTTCTTCCCATTAGGCATCTTTATTTTATTTTTCTTAAATTTGTATTTATGTATTTATTTTAGAAAGGGAGTGGGGGAGGGACAGAGGAAGAGGGAGAGGGAGAAAGAGAATTTTTTTTTAAAGATTTTATTTATTTAATAAATAAAATTTTTTTTTTGAGACAGAGATCACAAGTAGGCAGAGAGGCAGGCAGAGAGAGAGGAGGAAGCAGGCTCTGCATGGAGCAGAGAGCCTGATGTGGGGCTCGATCCCAGGATGCTGGGATCATGACCTGAGCTGAAGGCAGAGGTTTTAACCCACTGAGCCACCCAGGCACCCCCTGTTATGCATCTTTAGACACAGTTACGGGATGTATAAATGAACCTACCCTTACAGAATCATTACATTTCTGGGTTGGAAAAGTGCAAAGTATTGCCGTCTGTTTCTAGTCCTCCATGAAATTGTGTGGCCTGTTAGGTTCGCTTCTGTGGCCACCAGCTCGTCTTCTAAAAAAACCAAAGCACCAGAAGCTTTTCATTTTGTTTCCTTGTCTTCTAGTGCAGCCCTTGACCCCTGAGAACTCAGCGTGGTGTGCCAGAAGCAGACTTAGAAAAGTGGTGTTTTATTTCTATGCACGTACTATTTAAGTTCAGAGCTGTCACCTCATCTCACGGTCAAATCAAATGAGAAGACTTAGATGATTTTTCAGGAAATGATACTTAAGGATGGGCAGTATGGGTGGTATGGGCAAGTGAAGTTTCGTCAGTATCCAAATAAAAATGATTTTTGCCTGGCATGGATGAACTTCTCGTGCCCATAGAGAAGCCGTTACAGACGGTACCTACCCAACCCACGTTCGCTTTGCCATCTCAGGATGCTCTTTAATTTAAAATTCTGCTTAGTTTTAAAATCATGTCTACTTAAAAAATTCTATTTACTTTTTAATTAACCAGAAATAAGCAGGATCAGGTTATCCCCCAATGTCTGGCCCTCAACGGGGTTAGCCTGTGGTACCGCAGGGTCTCAATGGGCTAAACTTCCTGAGAGTGGATTTTAATTACCACTTTCAAAGTAGCACTACTCCTGCTTTACATCGTGATCTGTTAATATCTATGAAGCTGATGGTAAGGAATGATGACAAAATTTAAATTAGCGTTGTAGATGCTCTAGGAAGGCAGGATAATTATGCAAAGGTTTTCGAGGGATATTGATTAAAATAGTTCAAATGTGTTCAGCAGTGGTGGGGTTTTGAGCTCAGTTAAATGGAGTCTTTACTTCTATGGGACGTTTAGTTCCTGAAGAATGCTGGGAAAATGAGGCAATGATGCGCATTTCCTGTTGTGAGTCCGACTCCACTGGACTACAAAGTATCTTTAATCCTGATTTCCGAAGGGTTGGGGTAACTGTTGGAAGGACATGCAGAGTTTATTGGCACTGACCAGAGATGGCTCCCTCAGCCTTCTCAGGGGAAGCCAGGAACGGGAGGCTAGAAAGAAGCGTCTACAAGGAGAGTGAGGCGGAGGGGACTTTTGAGAAACCATAGTAAGAGACATAGGATGGAGGTCACCAATGAGAGGGAGCTCTTTGAGGGACAGCTCTGAGCACGGTGACAGAGTCCCAGCAGGTGGGGATACCCGTCCTGTGTCAGCTGAGCGTGGGGAAGAGGCAACCATGAGCCAGTGTTTGTACCCTTCCTCACACAGAAGGAGCAGATGCCCTCACTTGGTCACGAGGAGGGCCTGTGTGTTTGCATGTGTGTGACCATCTATCACACAGCATGGTAAAGCTTTACTGTGCTTGACCATGGGCTGTGGTCACATGGCTCACTCTTTTTCTTTCTTTCTTTCTTTTTTTTTTTAATATTTATTTATTTGAGAGAGAGTGAGACAGAGAGCATGAGTGGATGGAGGGGCAGAGGGAAAGGGAGAACCAGACTCCCTGCTGAGCGGGAAGCCCGATGTGGGACTCAATCCCAGGACCCTGGGATCATGACCTGAGTCGAAGGCAGATGCTTAACCCACTGAGCCACCGAGGTGCCCACACATGGCTCACTCTAATCTCCCTCTCTCTCCTACCTTTCTTCCTTCCACAAATATTTGCACATATTACTGAAGTCATATGATGAACCAGACTCTGGTAGGTGGTCAGTGTGCTCTGACGGGAGACAAGATGGCCAGCTCTCGCTGACACAGAACTTTCCTTGTTCTTCGAGACAGGACATGTCAGTAGGAGCACGCAGATGAATTTAAGAATTACAGCAGGAAGGAAAGTACCTTCCAGGGCCCACCAGGGAGGCCAGGAGGGCTTCCTGGAGAAAGTGACATCCAAGGCAAGGACCGGCTGATGAAGAGGAGTCAGCCAGAGAAGGGGGGTGTGCGGAGGGGTGGGTGTTCTGGGCCAGGAGAGGGGCCGTGGGGGAAGAGGTGAGAAGGACAAGGGTGAGCTCCATGGGTGGAGTATGGCGAGAGAGCAGGACAGCTGTAGAGGGTGATTTAGGGGCAAAGAGGCCTGGACTTTGTTCTCCGATCATTGGGAAGATATTAAACAGTCGTACTCGGAGGAGTAATGTAATCAGATTGGTATTTTAAAATGCTTGTTTTGGCAGTTTGGCTTGGAAGGGAAAAACTGGCAAGGGTTACAGTTACCTGAAAGGAAAATGTGGCCTATCGTGAAAAATGCAGTGGAGAGGGAAATGTAAATATATCCGTGGTGTGTTTAGGAGATAAAATCAATAGACTTGGCGATTGATTGATTGAATGCATGAGGAGGCACGATTATCACCTGGTTTCTGGCTTGGGCAATGGGCACGAATAAATGCAAGAGTGAATAAGAGGGAGGACCTTGTCTCGGGGATGGGGTGGGGTATTGGACAGTTGAGTTTCAGACTGGTTGAGTTTATGGTGGGTGTGGAACATACACAAGTGGAAATGGCAGTGGATCTCGGGTCCAGGAGAGCCTATGGGCTAGATTTGGGAGTAGTCGGCATGTGTGCAGAGATTACCCACAGCTCCCTGATGTAGAGTGAGAAGAGAAGAAGCTGTGTTAGAACCCTGGACAGGGGTGGGCAGACAGAGAGGAATCCACAGGAGACAGAGAAGGGGCAGCCAGGCCAAGAATGTGCGGTGACGTAGAGACCGAGAGAGAGGATATTTCTGGATGGAGCAGCAGTCCAGCAGAGGAAGACAAAAAGATGTCTGTTGCATGTGTCCACAGGGAGTTATTACAGCTTGCCCAGAGAAACTTCTGGAAGCAGGAGCTAGAAGCCAGCATGCACAGTGTTGAGGAGAGAGCTGGAGAGGAGATGAGCAGAGGCAGTGAGTTTAGGCCTCTTCGAAGGAGAGAAGAGAATCCAGCTCCACGGGCTAGAATAGTGTGTGGTCGGAGGGAGGGGTAGTAAAGGTTAGGAGAGCCTTGAGCATGCTTGGGTGCTGATGGCAGGCAGTGAGTAGAGAAGCTGAGGTTGAAATTTGGGGAGGTAGTGGGGTGACGGGTGACAGAGGGTCCTGAGAATGGAGGAGTGGAGGGGACCCACAGTAATGATCCAGAGAGGGGTCCAGCCACGTGGAGAGACACCTCTTTGCAGCATGATGGGAGGGAAGGATAAAGCAACTGGTGCTAAATCATCACTTAACAACATAATATTTTAGTTATGTTCTTTTAAAACATTTCTCCACAGACACTACCCGAAGCAGTCCTTCACTACCGTGGCGGATACACCTGAAAACCTTCGCCTGAAGCAGCAAAGTGAATTGCAGAGCCAGGTAACTTCTTGCACGCCTTTTTTTGTTCCATCAGCCCTAACTAGTAGCCACAAGGCCACCCTTCTGAGATTCCACCCTTGTTCTGTTTCTGCCCGGTCCCCGGGCGGAGACCAAAGGCAGACTCGGGAGGGCCTCCCAGGAGAAAGCACGGCACATCTGTTGAATTCCTGGGCTCGGATCGTTCTGACATTCCTGGTTCTGTTATTCACATGGGACTAGGGCAACTAAATGAGTTCTGGTCAGAGTAAGTGTTTCCCAACAATATTGATTTATTTGGTCCTAAATATTTAAAAACATTTTATAAATAGCTTTTCCACACCGCATATGTAGGGGAGAGAAGAAGTGTTAACTTGACCCAGTTGCAGTGCGTGTGGGGCTCACACCCTGTCTGTGTATCTCACACCAGCCACGAGCTTTGTTTTCATCCTGTCACTTTATTCATATTTTTTTCATATGTCACACTGACAGCATGAACAAAGATTAGAACACCACAGTTGGCTCCCACTCAACCATTTTGGATGCAAACTTGCTTTCAATATGGTGAAACACACTGGTGAAGACTAGGGATTTAAATGGCAGTATTTTCTGCAGGGACACCCCATGTCTTAAGAAACGCAGGGCGTTCTCTTTCAGAGAGGTTATCTTGCCTGCCACACTGTGGGAAGATGGTGAACAACTAGATTGCAGCCCTTTGGTCAACCGTGTAGGAAAACCCCACCAAGGAGAGGGGAGGGAAGGCTGAGTCGTGGTCCCCCTTCTGCTGCTCATGGTTTGGGTCCTGGGGGCAGCCACTCTGATTCTTTGTGCTTCTGGAAAGTGAGACCGTCTGTGTTATCTGGTCTACCTGTCTTGGATGGCTGCAAGTATCAAATAGGTGGTGAAGCGTGAAAGCATTTTGAAAAATGAACGGATTTTAGGACTATGAAGGCTTCTCATTTTTATTAGGGTCCCTGAAAATCCTTGCTATGAATAAAGGAGAATTGCAGACTCTGCAAAGGGAAGAGGAACCTGGCTAATAGGCTTTGAAAACGCCAGTTGTGGGCTATTCTAAATGAGAGCCATTAGCTCTCAGTTGTAGTGGATCTAATTATTCTTTTGCAAGCTTATGTGTTCACAGGGGACATTGTGGTTCCCCCCACCCTCTTTCGGGGGGTCTTGGGACCACTTCCCAATCCATTTAGTTGAAGGAAGTGGAACTCAAAGTAGAGTTTGCTGTTGGTTAACAACACCATGAAGACTTGGTTGGCAGTTAGTTTTTGGTTTTGTAAAATGCTAATTCTTGTGTGCTAAGCCATTACTTCAAAAAATTGAGTGCTGGCCAAGGAGAGGCAGTGTTGCAGAGCCGGCAAGAACACCCCTGCTCATTCACACCGTGGACGGTGCCAGGACTTGGCTCCAGTCTGTGCAGATCCAATATGCCTTTCTTCTCATCAAGTTAGGATTAATTAGATAATTCTGGAGAAGTACTTCGAGCACATTGGAAAACAGAACTAAATCAAGCAATCAAATATTTGTTTCCTGCCTATTACATGTCCTTGTTCTGTGCAAAAGAATTCATAATTAGTTAATCTTCCCTTCCCCCAGCTCACAGGGTGTGTGAGGAAACAGGACTAACATAACCTCCCCCCACCCAAATGCCCAGAAAGCTATCTTTGATGTACAATAAAGATTCCAAAAGGGAGGGATGATTGTGGGTTGGACTGGTTGGTGGTTCCTACTAGAGGTAGATTTGAGTGGAGTCTTGAAGGTTGAGAAAGGATTGGATTTAAACACTTGTCTCCTTCCTTGGAAGGCATACTGCTCCCTTTGGGTTCAATTAATGGTGACAGGTGGCTTGAGCTAGGCCCAGGAACAAGCATTTACTGTTTTCCTCCCACGTGCCTGACTCTGGAAATGCAAAAAGAAAAGGAACTCCCTGTTTTGTAAAAGGCTGATTTGATTCTGTGTCACAGAGCAGCCTGTAAGCTGTAAGCTTCAGAAGGTGCCGGTAGGCTGGCAGGACAGAGCTGATGCAGGATGGCGCAAAGCCCTGTGGGGTCTCCAAGCCGTGGTCAGGTGAAGGCATTGGATTCTCCCCCAGATTTTGTTCCAGTGTCATCTCTAGAAAGACATACAGGACTTCTTCAGACAGATAGTTTGGGGAATTTCAACTCAATCCAAGAAACATATGCTGAACATGTGCTATTACAATGAACTGTGTTGGGGTTCATGTTCACTGGGGACATGAAGGCGTCATCATCATCAATGTTGCTATATTCTGGGCACAGAGTTTTACATATATTGTCCCATATAATCTCAAACAGCCCTGTGAGGCACGTATTTATTATTATTATCCCTATTTTATGTATTTTATCTTTAAAAGATTTTATTTATTTATTTGAGAGAGAGAGAGGGTAAGAGCATGAGTTGGGCAGGGGAGTGGGAGAGGGAGAAGCAGGCTCCCCACTGGGCAGGAAGCCCAACAGGGGCTCAATCCCATGATCCTGAGATCACGATTGAGCCGAGGGCAGATGCTTAACTGACTGAGCCACCCAGGCACTCGTGTTATCCCTATATAGTTGAAGCACTCAGCCTTTAGAGACTTTAGATAACTTGTCCTTGCCAACTTAGTAAGGAACTGAACTTGGAATAGAACCTACGTCTGTGAAGCCCCATTACCCACACTCTTAACCAGTGCGCTGGTCCTTTTATTCAGAAGGCAACCGAAAAAGGAGATCCATAAAGAAATAGTTGTAGCGTAAGGTGATAGTGCAGCGTATGCAAAGGTAGAATTTTGCATAAAATACAGAAGTCACTCATAGGAAGAATTCCTTCTCCTCCTCCTCCTCCCATTATTAGCAGTGGTATTTTTCTGGGTGACAGATGAAAACACTTCTGTAAGAGCATTTCTGCTTTTGCAAAGGCATAGAGAGGTATCTTCCTAAATGGTAATATTCATTAATGGAAGTTGATTTAATTTTAGCATTTTAAATAACCTGATCCTGTGGCAGAGTGTTTTGACATCAAGAAATCTGAATAGCCCTAAAGTTTTGGTGGAAAATTGACTATTAACATTTTATTTCCTTGTTTGTAATTATTCACGATACTAAGTGAGTCAAATCTGCTCCTAAGTTTGGAGATTCTGAAATCCTCTTTTAGCATTGTTTGGTTAACACTAGTTCTTTTCTTTCAGTTCATTAGCTTATCAAATGAGCCAAAATGAAGGAAAAACAAAAACTAAATTGTGGTTTGACCGAAAAAGTTATTTATAGATATGCATTGTTAAGTTCTCTTTTTTCTTCCTTTATCTTTTTTTTTTTTTTTCCTGTTTCGAGAGGGTTGTAAACACTGCCAGAATTTTTTTTTCCCCTAAGTGTTAAACCCTCTCAAGCTTTTTTGGGATTTATATTAGGTGCCAGATTGTCATAATAAAATGGTGAGAAATATTGGAAAATAAACAAGCAAACCATGAGTTAGTTTTTTCCAGCTGGTGTTAGGCAGTGGTTTCCAGGCATTCTCCCGCCTACAAACAACAGGTGCCCGCCCACTTGGCCAGCCACCAGCTGCAGTGGGACAGGGACTGCCTTGGCACCCGGCAGTAGCAGTTGAGCTGGGTGGGTGGGGGTGGGTGGGAAGAGGGGGAAGCACTTCCATTGTCACTCACTCTTTATCACGTATCATGGGATGGACGGCTGCAAAGAAATAGTAAATAGTGGTTTGGCACCCCCACCGGCCCACAGTAGCCCACGCTACAAGGAGCAAAAGCAAATCTCTACTCAGTTGTAGTGGATCTGTTAGTAACATTAGGCTTCACCTGTGGGGCATCAGGCTTTCATTCCTGTAAGCCTGGGGACCGGCATAATATCCTCTTCCTGTAGGAAAGTGAGCCTGGGGTTCCAAAGCCCTGCCTTATCAACTAAACTGGAATGGGGACTCTTTGTAGGTTGGGGAATCCCTAAAGCTTAAACAGTTGAGTGACATGAAAAGACCCTTAGGAGAAACATTTTCTTGATGTATTATTTTAATATTATGCTGTTGCACACATTTCCTTTTTCAGGCTGTGTAGCATACTCTTTCTGGAAGAAAAAACACAGCTGTTTTGAGCGCCTGGATCAGGGGTCTGCAGATTTCTTAAAGCTGTGGAAAAGGTTCTTCAGTGGCGTGATGAGGGGAAGGCCCCATAGAAAGAGCACTAAGTGGGGCCGTTCAGGCTGGCACGAGGGGCAGCCAGACCCCTCTTCTCTCCCTGCCTGCCTGCTTCTCGTCTTCCCCACTCCCAGGGCCGGAGGGGTGAGGGGGTGTCTCTCTCCGGAAACCCTGACCCTCTGTAGGGCAGAGTTCTGCGAAATACTGCTCGAGGTGAGGACGAAATGTTAGCTCCATCCCCACTTAGTTGTTTATGTGATTGGCTTAGCTGTTTGCAATCTTGCTGAAAATAATAGAGATTTTGGGCTCATTGTGTTCTTAAATGGAGTGTGTGTAATTTATGAGTCCTGATAAGATGAAAGATGGAAAATGATTATGGAGAGAATACAAATCATTCTGCAACCTTTGAGTCTTCATTTTGTAATCTGCGCTGATTCCTTTTTAATCTTCTGTGTCTCTGTGGAGGCATAAAACACATGGCTCCCAGGGAATACAATATAGCCTAGCAGGAAGGGTGAGAAGGGAATGTGGTGTTTTATAGGGAACATAATCGTTAGACGTCTTTGTGGGGGAAATGAAGACACGTGTTTCATAGAAACCTCTGGAAGCTCACGGAGGTCGGGCGGTGGCACGCTCTCTCGTTCTCCAGCTTGCCCATGGTACCTTTCTGCACCTCCTCATTCTGTGGGTGCATTTCCGGAGGGTTCTTCTCTCAGTTATCTGCCATCTAAACATCTGGTAAGATGTTAACTCCCTACCTAAAGCGTGTTGCGTTTTACTAGTGTGTCATGGAAGACTGACTTCCTTCAAAGCAGCATAGCTCTGACTTGGGACCTGTTGAAGGACAGTGGGGGAGACACTTGGATAGCATCCTCTAGGTGCTTCCAGTCCCATCCCGATGGCCCCTGCCTAGCCATAAGTCTGACCTGCACACGTCACTTGCCACAGAGCACCAACCCGAGGCCACCCACCAGGGACACCGTAGTGAGCAAAACCCAGGTAAAGTCCTCTCTCTGGGGATTTGTGGTTTGGTCGGGGAGAGGATGGTAATACAAAAATAATAAAGATAGGTAACATTGCAGCTGTGACAAGATCTGCAGAGAGAGAGGTGTGTATTCTAATTATATTTTAAAACGTTTTCAGGGAGCAGGAGGCTGGAATACTCTTCTGCAGACAAATGCATAATGGGGTGTCAGTCGGGTTGGCTGCCCCCCGCCTGCCTGTGGATCCCATTTCTAAATGCCCACCAATTTCTTGGTTCCCCCTTCCTGAACTTAGCCGACTCTCCTTTGCTTTTCCCTGAGTCCTCTTCCCACTCCTATCTCATCTGACAACCTCAACCTTCTAAAACCATCTCTAGGTCGATTTTGTTGGTAATTCTTGTATTCTTGGGTGAGAAGCCTTCCATATGTGCCTTTTTACTTTCTCTTTTCTTTGAACCCAATTTGGACAGCTTTGTAGTTCCCATCGTCTGATTTTGCACCGTTCTGATCCTACGGCGACGCTTCTTACTTCCCGCAATAAGCATTTTCTCGTGTGTGTGAGGGGGAAAGTTCATAGAGAGAAGCTTTGGTATATTTCTTCGCAGGGTTTCGAGGCTGTGAAAATGATGAGAGATTATGTTTCCCATCTAGGAAGGGATGAATGTGAGCAAGAGCTTCAAAGGAGAAATATTAATTCACTTAATGTGGCACATTTCTTCCAGGGAACGTAGCATGCTGTGCAGATGTCAACTCTAACCCTCACGATTTCCCACAAGTCAGATTGTTTTGCTCTCTGGCTTCTGGATAAAATGATGTAAGAGACAAACATGTCAGTCGTGACAGACAGCAAAATAACCAAGATGTTTTGATTTGCTGTGTCATGAAGGGGTTTTAGAGCCTTTCATCACGGGGGCCTGGCCTGCGGTTCCTCAGCCTCCGGAAATGACCCATATTCTCTGCATCTGGTCCCGCAGTCCCAGCATGCTGGTTCTTTGGTGCCCTCCTGGCTCTTCTTGTCTCTCTTTCCATCATTCCCACAGAGGATGTGAGCCCTGTACTTTGGGTGGCCAGCCTACAAGTTATTGGTCATTATTCTGTGTGTGGGCCAGAATCAGATGACTGGTCCTTCAATGAGGCATTTGAATATCCATTTTGTGGCTCTGGGATCATGACTATGAGAGAATATTTTAGCACTCTTAGGTGAATGTGTCTTTCATCTTTCTCTTCCATAAATCATGTTCTGCCATAGCCCCTCACATTTATGGCTCTAGAGAAAGGTGAAGAGTGAACCCCACTTTGGGAAGGATAAAATATGGTCCCCATGGAAAGAGGACTGTCCATCCCCTTTTGGCCATGGTAGGTTGTAGGAAGAAGGCAGAAAAATCAGTCTGAAGCATGACCCCCCTTTCTCTTCTGGCTGAAGTTCCTGAAAGGGAAGATGGGAGGCATGGTAGGTAGGTGGAGGGAGAGCCAGAAGCAGAGAAGACCACCCCACAAGACATACTTTTGACTTCTTCCCATGTGAACAGTGAGCCTCCACAGCATGGTGGGCAGGGAGAGAGACTGAATTCTGTTTCCTAGCATCTCAGTGTCTCATGTGGCATGGAAGGTAATGGATGTCCCAGCACATCTTGCAGAAGGATGCTGAGGGCACTTGCTGGGGAGCTGCTGCTGTCGGAACAATGTGTCCCTGCAGCCAGGCATAGCTTACGCAGGTTGGGAGAAGTTGTAAGATCTCAGCGAGGAGGCACTGATTTGACAGGCAATACTGCCAGACTTTTTCTGAGGCAAGGGGAGAATACACCATGATGTCATCAGCCACAGCCTTCAGCAGTGGACGCTAGTGACCAGGCAGACAAGGAGATGCCACTGAGGCCAAAGTTAGAAGAGAGAAAAGAGTGAATGTGAACATGGATTCAAGACTTCCCTCTTCCTTCACTCTGAAGTCACACACTTCCTTCACTTCCTGCTCACACACACTTGGATGCCACATTGGAGCAGAGACAGGAAGCAGGAGGAAATTTGAATATACCTAAGTTATTTAAATCATTGAATGGATTTGCTTCAATGGTTGAGACTAAAGTTAGTTCCTTCTACTTTAGTGTGGTGGGGACTTGTGAGGAATAGCAGAGCAGCTGTGGGAAATAGACATTTATTTTGCATCTGAATACATTGTAAGTAAATCCCTAACCTTTGGTTTTATTGGATAAATAGAGTTAGACTGGCCACCAAGAGATCTGGGTTCAAGACCTACTTCTGCCACTAAGCATGACTTTGGGTACCACTGACCTTTGATCTTTGCAGGACATAAAAATAGTAGGTTGTAGTAGTTGATTTTTAGAATTCCCTCCAGTTATAATGATCTTGACTGTAGTACAAAAATGTTCTGCAGTAACATATCAGGTTAGCAAAAATTGAAAGAACTTAAAGAAAAGGAATTGCTATTCTTTTTTTGTCTGCCAAAATAATAATTGTCAGACCTTCTTTTTCATTTGACTATTCCTTTAAAAGCTTATTCCCCAGACTAATCTCAGATATTGGTTGATGGTCATGGGTCTGAGACAGTTGATAGGCAAATCAGTTTCACACTGGGAGGTACGTCTAATTTTGCACTAAACATGTTTAAAAATAGCAGAGGACAAAAGAAGACAAAAATAGCTACCGTCATAATATCCATCCACTGATCACTAGTATCATCTTTAGTTCTATTTCTCACATTTTCTATGTAGAAGTAACGAGAATAACTGTACATGTTAGTATACTTCTAGGTAGTGTCTTGGTTATTTTAGCTCACTTCCTTTATGCTTTCTTATTTTACATTGTTTTGTTGAATGGCTTTGATTGATTATGTGGTAGCTTTTGGACTTTAAAAGTTAGTGTTTTTTCCCTACAATGTTATTTGTTTTTTATCACCTTGTCCTTTCTAGAAGCAATTTGTTCCGCTGAGTCTTACGATCTTGTGTTGGTTCAAGCCGTCGCTCCAGGGTGAACGATGGTGCTTGCTCAGTACAGAGAAGCTCATTTAAAGCAGTCCCATTTCATTCAATTAGTAGCTTCAAGAGATTGAATATTTCTCAATATTCTTAATTAATATATTTTCCCCTAATAATGTTCTTTCGAAGGAAGGTGCTGCTTTGAAATCATGGCTTCACCATGGAATCAGGCAACAGAACCACATCTATAGTATGCTGTTGGATTCAGAAAAGGCCTCTTGGGGCACCTGGGTGGCTCAGTCAGTTGGGCAGCTGTCTTCGGCTCAGGTCATGGTCCTGGGGTCCCGGGATTGAGTCCCACGTTGGGCTCCCTGCTCTGCAGGGAGTCTGCTTCTCCCTCTCCCTGTGCCCCTGCTTATGCATGTGCTTTCTCTCTCTCTCTCTCTCTCTCTCTCTCAAATAAATAAATAAATAAAAACTTTAAAAAAAGAAAAAAGGACAGACCTCTCTGTGGCAGCCAGCAGCACACAGCAGACTTCCTCAGGGCGCCCAGTGTTCTGACTCTCTTAAATACATGTGTTTTCTTTTATCAAAAATTATTTGGCTTAGTTATCATTTCACTTTATCTCAGAACTTTGCTTCTAGCTTCCACTGACTTCATAAGGGCCGCCCACTGGGATTCTTCAGGGGCCTTGTAAAGATGGAAATTGGCCTGCCAAATGCTGTGCAGAAGGAGGGCTCTGTTGGCTTCATTCTTTTAAAAAGCTTCTATTTGGGAAAATCATTATGTGGCCTTCTCAAATGAGATCTCTACTTGGGCTCCTGAGAACACTGACAGTACTCTCTTAATGGAGTGTGTCTCATCCCCAAATGTCTGAGGAGAACAATTTGAATTTCCCTCCCTACCTTCTCCCCTCCCTGCCTCTCTTTCCATTTTTGGTGACAGTTAAGGGTCAAGATAATGGTAAGTCAGAAATTAAATGAACACAAATTTGCTCCTAACTAGCAGAGAGGTTCTGGCCTCCTTTTGATTGACACGCTGAGTTTCCATGTATGTGGAATTGTTTTTCCTTCAAGGGAATCTAGAATCTGCAAATATCTATGAAGGGAAATCTAGCAAGCATCTCCAGCTATAGATTTAGCTTCCCAGGCACACAGTGCTTTTAGACATCAAACAACTAAATATACCAAATTTCACATTCTTACTTAAACTAAAGAAGTGAAGGAGAGTGACGTCAAGGATCCAAACTTATTTTTAAAACAGTCAATCTTAGAACCATTACATAGTCTTTTTTCTTTATCCCTAGAATAGCTCTAATGCTTTATAAATCATTAAAATTAAAACTAAAATAAATCTTAACTATGTTTCTGTTATTGCACAGAGAACATATACTTAACAAGATTTTCTGGGGATTGGATAATTGTCAAAGCCCTGAAACTTTTCATTCGAGACTATTTTACTCTTTAGAGGGTTACCACTTAAAGTCTTAGATATGTGTATGTACTATATATATATATATATATATATGTTTGTGTATATATATGTGTATATATAGAACTATATATAATACATATAAAATGTGTATGTATATTGCATATATGCACACATGCATGTAACACGCATATACAATATGCATGTATTTATATGCATGTATATACATATGTATATAATATGCATATATATTCATACATATGTACACATATATAATAAAACTAACGTGGAAAGACGATGTTCAGGAAATAGTCCCTTTGAAATACTGAAAGCCTGAAAAAATCACGAGGTGTTTTTTCTTTGTTATCAGTGACTAAGTATGATTCATGGACACTGAGATAGCCACACCACTGCAATCTTAGTTCCCATCACATAAATTAGCTTTGCTGTTCCTGTGTCTTTTAGTCATTCCATATGTTTTCAGAAAGATCAAAAGTGAAAAAGTCTAACAGAGGTAGTATGATTTCTGGAAGTGAGGTAATGAGATCTTTTTCAAAATATGGCCTATTCAGAGGACAGACTGCTCATTCCACAATATAACAAGCAGAAACACAGTTCAAGCTTTCTCCATTTTGTTCAGTAATTTGTTAATTATTCTGTTGGTAGTTTGTTAATTAACTTAATTTTTTAAAATATCTGTTTCATCTTTGTCCCTTGTTTTAGATGTTAAACTAGAGGCCAGATATTTATTAATTTAGTGGTTATTATTTAATAACCGTGCTAAGCAACTGCCAGGATTATATTTACTTTTTGATGATAAGGGTAATAATGCATGAAATGAAGTAGGAACAACACAAAGTAATTTCATGAAAATCAGGAGCTCATGAGAATGAAGAATTAGGGGCGCCTGGGTGGTGCACTTGGTTGAGTGTCTGAGTCTTGGTTTTGGCTCAGGTCTTGATCTCTGGGTTGTGAGACTGAACCCCAAATCGGGCTCCACGCTCAGTTTGGAGTCTGCTTAAGATTCTCTGTCTCCCTCTGCCCCTCCCCCCTCAAATAAACAAATAAACATCTTTAAACAAAAGAATGAAGAATTAGACACTTCCTTGAGGGGTAGACAGATAGAGATGCCTTTCTAATTCTTTTTTGCCATTAACCACAAATCAAGAAAAATCATGGTATTCTTGATTTTAAAACTTTACTAGCGAAGAAATCTCACTTAAGGACTTACCCACATTTCCTGTAATTTAATTTCATATAAAGCTGCTTCAGTTACTTACTGGTTTAATCTATGCTTACTGAATACCTCCTTTGGTCAGACACTGTTTGCCTTCAAGGTGAGGGGGTGTGGAGACAAGCCAGCCCCAGTGGGGGAAGAGAAGTGACCCAGGAAAGACACAACTCCTGGCTTAGAGGGGTTTGTTGTATCTCCTCAAAAGATGTTCTCCCAAATTCAGTAAACTGTTATGTTTTTCTGTATCCCATTTAGTTTTCTCTTCTCACTATACTGAAATGTTTACTCCTTCTTTGAAAGGAAGCCCAGAATATATCTCCCTTACATGGATCAAATACCAACTGCTCCGAGAAACAATATTTCAGAAAAGAAATGACCTTTTATCTGGTTTTGGAAATAGTTCTCTCTGTTTTTTGTTTTCCAGCATCCATGTTTCCCCGCGCCACCCCCCTTGTAAGCACCCATACCATTTTGTAAACTATTTGTAGAGCTTGCTTCTTAAAATAATGTGGATGAAAAAAGTTTTTGATTACTTTATGGATACTGGAAAACTTCTCTAATAAAATTCACTTTTTTTTGGTTGTCATTGAGAGAATTAAATCATGTCATCAGCAACACCCAGACCTCTTGTTACCCTCCAGACTCCAGAGGAGAGACTCCCAACCCCTTTTGGGTCAGGGGCCCCTTTGGAAATTTGATGAAAGCCATTGAACTTCTCTTTTGAAAAAGGTACACAAGCAAAGATATGCCAACTTTTGAATATAATTGCAGGGAGTTCATGGGAGAGTGAGGGCCATTGGAGTCCCAAGCTTGTGGGAGAGTGGCCAGATTGGCCAGTGGGAGGAAGAGGACTGGATGAGCTTCGTAGTTCAACAGAGTCTAGAGTATTGTTCCAGAAAGATTATGGATTCTCTGCCTTCTAAGGATGATTTTGTTTTATCTTGATTAAAACAGTAGCCATTGGGGCACCTGGGTGGCTCAGTGGGTTAAGCCTCTGCCTTCAGCTATGAGGTTATGATTTCAGTGTCCTGGGATCAAGCCCCACATCAGGCTCTCTGCTCAGCAGGGAGCCTGCTTCTCCCTCTCTCTTTGCCTGCCTCTCTGCCTACTTGTGCTCTCTCTCGGTCAAATAAATAAATGAAATCTTAAAAAAATAAAATAGTAACTATTTTGGAAATGTGAAACATCACTGCCTTAAAAAAAAGCTATCTAATAATTAGAAAAGTACTAAAATATAAAAATACATGTATTCTTTTTTTTCATTGCTTTTCCCCCCCAAATTAACATATATTGTATTATTTGCCCCAGGGGTACAGGTCTGTGAATCATCAAGCTTACACATTTCACAACACTTACCATAGCACATACCCTCCCCAATGTGCATAACCCAGACTTCCTTTCCACACCCTCTCTCCCCCTAGCAACCCTCAGTTTGTTTTGTGAGATTAAGAGTCTCTTACGGTTTGTCTCCCTCCTGATCCCATCTTGTTTCATTTTTTCCCTCCCTATACCCCACGGCCCCCAACCCTGCCTCTCAGATTCCTCATATCAGAAAGATCATATGAGAATTGTCTTTCTCTGACTGACTTATTTTGCTTAACATAATACCCTCTAGTTCCAACCATGTCATTGCAAATGGCAAGATTTCATTTTTTGATGGCTGCATAGTATTCCATTGTATATATATATGCCAATTCTTCTTTATCCATTCATCTGTTGATGGACATCTGGGCTCTTTCCATAGTTTGGCTATTGTAGACATTGCTGCTATAAACATTTAGTTGTACGTGCCCCTTCAGATCAGTACATTTGTATCTTTAGGGTAAATACCCAGTAGTGCGATTCCTGGGTTGTAGAGTAGCTCTATTTTCAACTTTTTGAGGAACCTCCATGCTGTTTTCCAGAGTGGTTGCACCAGCTTGCGTTCCCACCAACAGTGTAGGAGGGTTCCCCTTTCTCTGCATCCTCGCCAGCATCTGTCATTTCCTGACTTGTTAATTTTAGCCATTCTGACTGGTGTGACTTGGTATCTCGTTGTGGTTTTGATTTGTATTTCCCTGATGCTGAGTGATGTGGAGCACTTTTTCATGTGTCCATTGGCCATCTGGATGTCTTCTTTGTAGAAATGTCTGTTCATGTCCTCTGCCCATTTCTTGATTGGATTATTTGTTCTTTGGGTGTTGAGTTTGATAAGTTCTTTATAGATTTTGGATACTAGCCCTTTATCTGATATGTCATTTGCAAATATCTTCTCCCATTCTGTCAGTTGTCTTTTGGTTTTGTTGACTGTTTCCTTTGCTGTGCAAAAGCTTTTGATCCTGATGAAGTCCCAATAGTTCATTTTTGTCCTTGCTTCCCTGGCCTTTGGCAGTGTTTCTACAAAGAAGTTGCTGTGGCTGAGGTCAAAGAGGTTGCTGCCTGTGTTGTCCTCAAGGGTTTTGATGGATTCCTGTCTCACATTGAGGTCTTTCATCCATTTGGAGTCTATTTTTGTGTGTGGTGTAAGGAAATGGTCCAGTTTCATTCTTCTGCATGTGGCTGTCCAATTTTCCCAAAACCATTTGTTGAAGAGACTCTCTTTTTTCCATTGGACATTCTTTCCTGCTTTGTTGGAGATTAGTTGACCATAAAGTTGAGGGTCTGTTTCTGGGCTCCCTATTCTGTTCCATTGATCTATGTGTCTGTTTTTGTGCCAGTACCATACTGTCTTGATGATGACAGCTTTGTAATAGAGCTTGAACTCTGAAATTGTGATGCAGCTACCTTTGGTTTTCTTTTTCAACATTCCTCTGGCTATTTGAGGTCTTTCTGGTTCCATACAAATTTTAGGATTATTTGTTCCATTTTTTTTTTGAAAAAAAAAATTGATGGTATTTTGATAGGGATTGCATTAAATGTGTAGATTGCTTTAGGTAGCATAGACATTTTCACAATATTTGGTCTTCTAATCCATGAGCATGGAACATTTTTCCATTTCTTTGTGTCTTCCTCAATTTCTTCCATGAGTACTTTATACTTTTCTTCCATGAATTTTTAAAAATTCTTCTTTAATTTCCTGGTTCACCCATTCATTCTTTAGTAAGATGCTCCATGTATTTGAGGTCTTTCCAAGTTTCCTCTTGTGATTGAGTTCTAGCTTCAGAGCATTGTGGTCTGAAAATATGCAGGGAATGATCTTAGTCTTTTGATACCAGTGGAGACCTTATTTGTGACCCAGGATGTGATCTGTTCTGAAGAATGTTCCACGTGCACTAGAGAAGAATGTGTATTCTGTTGTTTTTGGGATGGAATGTTCTGAATATATCTGTGATGTCCATCTGGTCCATTGTGTCATTTAAGGCCTTAATTCTTTGTTGATCTTTTGCTTAGATGATCTATCCATTTCAGTGAGGGGCTATTAAAATCCCCTACTATTATTGTTTTATTGTCAATTTATTTCTTTGATTTTGTTATTAATTGGTTTATATAGTTGACTGCTCCCGTGTTAGGGGCATAGATATTTAAAATCGTTAGATCTTCTTGTTGGACAGATCCTTTGAGTATGTTATAGTGTCCTTTCTCATCTCTTATTATAGTCTTTGGCTTAAAATCTAATTTATCTGATATAAGAATTGCCATCCTAGCTTTCTTTTGATGTCCATTAGCATGGTAAATTGTTTTCCACCCACTCACTTTAAATCTGGAGGTGTCTTTGGGTCTAAAATGAGTTTCTTGGAAATAGCATATTGATGGTTTTTTTTTTTTAATCCATTCTGATACCCTGTGTCTTTTGATTGGGGGCATTTAGCCCATTTACATTCAGGGTAACTACTGAAAGATATGAATTTAGTGCCATTGTATTGCCTGTAAGGTGACTGTTACTGTTTATTGTCTCTGTTCCTTTCTGGTCTGTTACTTTTAGGCTCTCTCTTTGCTTAGAGGACCCCTTTCAATATTTCCTGTAGGGCTGGTTTGGCGTTTACAAATTCTTTTAGTTTTTGTTTGTCCTGGAAGATTTTTTTTTTAAAGATTTTATTTATTTATTTGACAGACAGAGATCACAAGTAGGCAGAGAAGCTGGCAGAGAGAGAGGAGGAAGCAGGCTCCCTGCTGAGCAGAGAGCATGATGCGGGGCTCGATCCCAGGACCCTGGGATCATGACCCAAGCTGAAGGCAGAGGCTTTAACCCACTGAGCCACCCAGGCGCCCCTGTCCTGGAAGATTTTTTTTATCTCTGCTTCCATTTTCAATGACAGCCTAGCTGGATATAGTATTCTTGGCTTCATATTTAGTGCTCTGAATATATCATGCCAGTTCTTTCTGGCCTGCCAGGTCTCTGTGGATAAGTCTGCTGCCAATATAATATTTTTACCATTGTATGTTATGAACATCTTGTCCCAAGCTGCTTTCAGGATTTTCTTTTTGTTTCTGAGACTTGTGAGTTTTACTATTAGGTGATGGGGTGTGGACTTATTTTTATTGATTTTGGGGTTCTCTGTGCCTCCTGGATTTTGATGCTTGTTCCCTTTGCCAAATTAGGGAAATTCTCTGTTATAACTTGCTCCAATATACCTTCTTCCCCTCCCTCTCTCTCTTCTTCTTCTGGAATCCCAATTATTCTAATATTGTTTTGTCTTATGGTATCACTTAACTCTTAAATTCTCCCCTTGTGGTCCAGTAGTTGTTTGTCTCTCTTTTGCTCAGCTTCTTTATTTTCTGTCATTTAGTCTTCTATATCACTAATTCTCTCTTCTGCCTCATTTATCCTAGCAGTAAGAGCCTCCATTTTTGATTGCACCTCATTAATAGCGTTTTAAAAATTTCAGCTTGGTTAGATTTTAGTTCTTTTATTTCACCAGAAAGGGATTTTATTTCTGCAGAAAGGGATTCTCTAATATCTTCCATGCTTTTTTTGAACCCAGCTAGCACCTTGATAATCGTCATTCTGAACTCTAGTTCTGACATATTACTAATGTGCATATTGATTAGGTCCTTAGCTATTGGTACTGCCTCTGTTCTTTTATTTTTGTGGTGGGTTTTTCCACTGTATCATCTTGTCCAGATAAGAATATATGAATGAGAGAATAAAATACTAAAAGGGTGGCAAAGACCCCAGAAAAATATACACTAACCAAATCAGAAGAGATCTGAAACTAGTGGGAGAAGAAAGGGGAAAAAAAAAGAAAAAATATATATACATTAGACTGGTGAATAAAACAGAGCCACACACTTGATTTTGGGTCTCTTTTGGTCTGCTAGAAGAAACTACCCCCCAAAATTTTAAAGAAAGAAAAACTTATATATACACAAAAATAACGCAAACATGATGAAGGGATGGAATATGATTGAAAAGATGAAAACTAAAAAAGAATCTAAGAAAGGAATTGATAAGAAGTTGGTTGAAAAAGGAAAAAAAGAGGAAAGAGCATAATTAGGCTGGAGACTAGAACAAAGCCATGTGCTAGATTTAGGGTATATTTTAATCTATTAGAAGAAATTGTATCCCAAAATTTTAAGGTTAAAAAAAAAAACCTATATGTATACAAAAAATAAGGTTAAATACAATGAAGGGATAAAATAGGACTATAACAATGAAGATTTTAAAAGATTTTTAAAAAGGTATTGATAAGATAAAATAGTTTAAAAAGGTTAAAATAGAAAAGAGGAAAAATAAAAAAATAGAATAAGAAAAAAATAAAATTAAAAAAGTTTAATTTCAAAAGACTAAATAAAGGATCATCGGAAAAAAGGCATGAAATCCATGTGTTGCTTTCTCCTAGCTCTGAAGTTCTGCCGTTCTCATTGATTGGTGAACTTGGTCTTGTCTGGTTGTTCTTGCTGATCTGGGGGAGGGGTCTGCTGCCATGATTCTCAAATGTCTTTGCCTGAGATGGAATTGCACGGTCCTTGCCAGGGGCCAAGCTAAGTAATCTGCTGGATTTTGGTCTCGGTAGTTTTTGTTCCCTGAACATTTTCCATACAGCTTAGGAGGTTGGGAATGAAAATGGCAGCCCCCCAATCTCTGGCCCGATAGGAGGCAAGAGCTCAGGGCCCCACTGCTCACTGTGCCTTCAGAGAAAAGCAGTCAATCCCTCCCATCTCCCAGGTCCCCACCTGCTCACCTGGCCTGTGACAGAGTGTTTCTGTCTCCGGCACACGGCCCCATTTGGAGTCTCCAAACTGAGCAGATTCCTGCAGTGTGTTCCCATGCTGCTCCTTCCAGAGGAGGAAGGAGGGGTCTCTCTGGATCTGCCACTTGTGGGGTCCCTGCTTAAAGAGCAGTGTCCTGACTGTGCCTTGGATCCCGGTTTAAGATAACCCTGGGCTGAGACCCCACTGCTCAGCACTGTGTCTACAGCCAGCTTCTCTTCTCTGATACCTGGGGGTTCTGCCCCATTCAGGCACCCCTGGTCTTTCTGTGACCCTGAGGATCCTGAGACCACACTGTCCCCGCAAGGGCTCCACCCCTGCTTGGCCTCTGGAGAGGCATCTCTCAGTGGAGCAGACGTCTTAAAAGTTCTGATTTTTGCTCCATTGGTCTCCCACTTGCTGGGGGCCGGTCCCTACCCCTGTGGTCTCTCTTCCTGCCTATCACCATGGATTCACTTCTCCGCACGTCCTACCTTTTGGAAAGTGATCTTTTTTCTATTCCTAGAATTGCTGCTTTTCTTCTCTGCTATCTCCTGTTGAGCTCTGAGATCATGACCTGAACCGAAATCAAGAGTCGGCCACCTAACTGATTGAGCCTCCCAGGTGCCCGGTACTTTCATATTTTTATTCATTAGCAATGTCTTCATTTTAGAAGAGATTTTATTAAGAGAAAACTTGTTACTACCGAACATGCACAATAACTTTTGGACTGTAAGGAAATCAGTGTAGGTTCGAAAGGGACAAAAATGGTTTGAAGAATCAACAATCTGAGGGTCAAATTAAAATGTTTTTAATGTAACAGAGTAAGTACATACATATAATAGAAAATTTCAGGTTATGATGTATTCTGTTGTTTGGAGCTATAGAAATAAAATTGGAATGCACACATGATGTGAAAGTTTTTTGGGAATTCTTGATTCTTTGGACAATTTTTGGTTTATTTATAAACATTCCCAATAGGGACAAAACCTGAAAATGTTCTTTAAGATGTCTGAGATTTATCCCCTTTCCCACATTTCTCCTCTCCCTTTATTTATCTGAAATGTGCAAATAATTGAAAGGAAGGTTAGTAGTTCACATGATAAGAACTATGTAACCAGGGCGCCTGGGTGGCTCAGTGGGTTAAGCCTCTGCCTTCGGCTCAGGTCATGATCTCAGGGTCCTGGGATTGAGCCCCACATGGGGCGCTCTGCTCAACAGGGAGCCTGCTTCCCCCCACTCTCTGCCTGTCTCTCTGCCTACTTGTGATCTGTCTCTGTCTGTCAAATAAATAAATAAAAATCTTAAAAAAAAAAAAAAAGAACTACGTAACCATTTTTCCCATTGCTCATGTGATTGTACCTGTGTAGACAACCCCTTTCATATTCGGATTAGATAGGCCCTGCCTGAGAAGCTTTTATCCCCACAGCAGGATATGAACACCCCAAGTCGATGCAGGAAACCCATGACATCATCCCTCAATCAATAATCATCGATTGGATAGAGTTGGTGTCAGACTGGTATATTAGATTCCACGAGGGATACAGAAGGAAGAGTCAGAGTTTCTGTCTTTGAAGAACAATCTGGTTCAGCAAGTAGTTCAGATGTGCATGTTATCACATGGTACTGTAACAAAAGACCCTTTCAACAAATACTAGGGAAACCACCACCAGAGGAGTGATCGTGGGACAGGGGAGGTGCTGAGCAGTGAGGACATGAGTGGGGAGAGAGACAATTGAACAGCAAGATAGGAGGTAGGTACGAGCACAATCCCAGAGCTGGTCCCATCCAAAACGTGCCCGCAGGACTGTGTGGGAGGTCAGTCCAGAGAGCTGGGTCGGAAACAAACCTGATTAATTGACTTGTAAATCTTTAATTCTCTGCGGTTTTATGATTTTAGAAATTCATTTGTATCATAAAATATAAAGATCATTGAATAGATCTTTGACAAGGTAAGTGTTCTATAGTTCAAGCTTTTACACAGTAGGTGGGAACTAAGTGCTAGATGACTAATTTCTGGTGTTTATCTGCAATTCTAGAAGACATTTTTTTTTTGCCCCTGCATGGGACACAAAACTCTGCTACAGTTATTTGTGAATAATTTTTTATGACTCACATTAGTGAGACTCTTGTAAATTAATACTTAAAAGAACAATGTTTCATCCACATTAAAAACACCTCCCTCTTTCGCACCTCAGAGATATTTTCCTCTTGTCTAAGAAGTACCTACTTCTTTTTAGAGGTTGGCATTTATATAGAGCTAGTACTTTTTTTTCTTCTGGAAAGGAAAAAAAGAAACACAGAAAAACCCACTAACCAAACAAATCACCTGATTACTACCTACAGAGAAAAAAGCTGGCTTTGTTTTTCTCATGCATGTTTTTGGATCAATCCTTAGATGAGAAATAGTTGTGTTAGAAATATAGAGAGCTGTTTGGATATTTGGTGTAGTGGGTGTAGGGAATGGGTACATTAAATTGCTGTCTAACAGAACAAGGGAGCCGGTTTGTATTTTCTGTTGGGAAACCAAACATATGACTATTAAAAAGAAACAGAAAGACTTAGTTTTGAAGGAGAGTGTTGACTTGCCAAGGAACATTAAGCTTCTACTGTCTGCTCACCCATGAAGTGGAAAGTCAGTCACCTCCTAATTACTGACACCTGGGCTTTACCAATAGTCATATTATTTTTTCTGAGTTTTTATTTCCCTGGAGTATCTGTGATAATGCACTATTGCCATGTATTATCCTGTAAATCATTTATTTTGGTAGACCATGAAATGATGTCTACCTTGCAACTTGAAAAGACCCAGTGAATTCCTTGTCTATGTGTCATGGGCTGCACTCCAACGCCTTACCTGCCGGTTGTTGTTCTGTACCAAGTCCCGATTCTCCCTGTGGAAGTGGCAGCCAGGCAGTGCCAACTGGCTGGCCTGGGAGGGGTAGGACCCCATGTCCAGGTCTGACAATAGATGAGCTTTTTCCTGACAACCTTTGTCTCCATGACACCTTGCCTGCTACTTGCTGGAGAGAAGGTGGGCTTTCTAGAAGCTTTACTGGCTATCCATCTTTCCACTGTGCATCCTGCCCTCATCTTCTGCCCTTGGCTCCCAATGTGGACATTCATGACCATCTGACCACTGCCTTCCTTTCTCTGCTTTCATTGTGCTTGGTTTCCCTTCAGCATATCAGCTTTATTCCAGATCTTTGTCAGTCTCCCCAGTGGCAGAGCACCCAGAAAAACTAGAGATGAATGTTATCGGGTGTCCTCTGCTCCATGTGAAACTTTTGCTGACTTACATCCATTTCAGGACAAGACTTTCTTGTTTCAGAGTTTTTCTTTCTGTTGACAATACGTATTTAACCCTTCCATCTCCAAATGTGTTCAGAGTGTAGATTTAAAAAAAAAAAAAAGATTTATTTATTTTAGAGAGAGAGAGAGAGGGCGAACATGCATGGGAGGAGAGGCCAGAAGGAGATTCTTCAAGCAGACTCCCTGCTGAGCACAGAGCCTGATGCAGACCTCAATCTCATGACCCTGATTTCATGACATGAGCTGAAACCGAGATTTGGATGTTTAACTGACTGAGCCACCCAGGTGCCCTCAGAGTTTAGATTTAAAGAGCTTCTAAGCCCACCTGATTTTTTTATGTAGCTATTTCATTCTCTCCTTTGCAAGTGCTGGTTTCCCCTTCAGTCCTTTATGTGGGAATGGCCTCTTTTTCTGCAGAGACTTCTGTTGTTTGTGGGAGGTCTGGGCATCTGCGACCCTGTGTAGACAGGGAAGGTGATAGGCTCTGTTGGGGCCAGGACAAGTCTCTTTAGACTGAGAACACAAGTAAAACCAGCATCATCCCACAGTGCAGCATTGCGCACTCAGCTAAACTACCCACTTCAACGGTTGCTAAGGGCCCCTGCGTGGCTGTGCGCATGGGTCATGCTAGGGCCAAACCAGCCCTTCACAGTGGAAGATGATATATGCATCGTGGTGGCCACAGTCTCCTTTGGCTCCATCTGCTAGCCCTTCCCCTGGCCCTCTTCTCGGTGGCCAAAGTCCTTTCTGAGTCCGAGATTCACCAATGATGAGTCCGGTGGTACTGACCCGGGGGCGGGCATCCGACATAGAACAGTTCATGGCCGCAGTTAAAGCTTAATTTTTAAAAACCTTTCATCAGGGAAGGAAGCTCTTTATAGTAAATGACTGCATTGCTGGAAATCATCTGCTGTGTAGCCTTCATTCTATTCCTTAGTCATTATGGTTTGCATCACATGGTCTTTTCTCAAACATCAGCCTGGTGAACCAACGATGAAATTGCCTTTCTTTGAATTAGAGTACAGATTATTATGGGAGAAAAAAGACATTATAGGGGAAATGTTCATGTTTATGTTTGAATAAATGTGAAAAGCTTAACGGCCTCAGAGGCAGTTAAAGGAGAGCTGGTGGGGGAACATGGGGCCGTCGCCCCTCGTTGCTCGAGATGTGTCTCTGGATGAATGGAGGTGAAACACTGTGACTTTTCGAATCCTGACATAGAGTCAGTTTGGGGTGTACTTCCCATGGGGCGAGGAAAATACAGCATTCCTGAGAGTTCTTATTTTCATCTCCAAGCTCTCACATACACGAGGCAATCAATAAATGGTTGTTGAAATACACTGGAAAAGTCTTTACTCCGAGGGACCCCCATGCCCCTTCTTTCTTGCCCACACACTTGGGCTCCTCTGTAGTTTCCACATGGGAAAGGCCAGTCCTAGGATTGGAACAGTTTTGGTGCTGCTGATGGGAATAAGCAAGGAAAACGGAAGCCTGGGAAAGAGACTGATTGCTCGCGTGGCCTTATCGCTATAGCTCGACAGCGGGTGTCGCCTGGCTGGGATGTGCAGGGGGTTGATGAGCGCCAGGCCCTGGTGTGAGTGTGACCTGCTGCCCA
Organism: Enhydra lutris kenyoni; assembly: GCF_002288905.1. Classification (NCBI taxonomy): domain Eukaryota; kingdom Metazoa; phylum Chordata; class Mammalia; order Carnivora; family Mustelidae; genus Enhydra; species Enhydra lutris. Next base: position 4,115,631 of record NW_019154126.1, read on the forward strand.
GCCCCCCCAGTCAGCCTGCAGTCTCCCCTTCGTCGCTGTTCCTTCTGATCTGTGCCCTGGACAGATAGGAGCCACTCAATGGGAAGTGAAGTGATAGAATTCAATGACATAATTGTGACTGGCTGTGAACTCTGATTGTGGCTTTTATAGGGTATCAGAGACATCTTTTGGGGCGCTCAAAGGCTCAAATATACAGATAGGATAGGATGATTGCCGTGTGCTTTATTCTACTTTCTGTTTTTCCTCACAACCATCTGCGGGTTATGTTATATATTTGTTTATGCTGATGTCAAGTATGAGACCCAGATAGAGCATTTTTGTTGTTCTATTGTTTCTACTGCCTTCTTTTATCTGCAAGTTCTCCTAGCGGTCAGGGCCCACGGTTTCCAAATGCCTGTGTTGCGAGACCTCCAGTAAGGATAGAGACCTTTCTCCAGAGATTTGTTTTGCCCACAGATTCTAGATGAATGGATGTGTGCAAGGTCATAACCTATAATGGACATTATTTAGGGCAGGGTTACCATGAACCAGTCTCTGTATTGATGGCTTTTGAGGTAGGATCTCCCCAATAACTTTCTTAGGTAAGCGTGATCTCATTTAGTAGGTGTAGAGGCTGCAGCTCAGAGAGGTTATATAAACAACTTGGGGGTCACACAGCTAGTAAGGGCCCTTCCTATTAGGGCTCACATCTTTCTGACCCCAAAGTGGGAGATGTTCCTTAGCAGGCCTGACGATCTCAGTGTAATCGTTGCTACAAATGACATTTCTGTGATGTCAATGGTATGTCATTAGCAGTGTTAGGACACTTTAGGTTTAAACTTCTCCAAGTTCTTTTCAGGAAGTGAAATTTTTGTATTTGCATTCTTAGCAATTTGTAATTTCTGGTAGATGTCTCATTACTTTATTTTACTTATTTTGGGGAGTTATTGTAGCCCTCAGTTTGGATTTTTATTGTTCCTGGAGGTTTTTAATAGTTTTTGATTGTTTGCACCGTAACTTTTCATTTGCGTATCAATTATTTTAGTCAGTCAAGCTACTATTTTAACAGCTTTGCTCTTTTGTTTGCTCCATCCATTTAAATTTGTATTGAATAAATGTCCTCATGATTCCTGAGCTACTGATTTTGTATTCTAATTCCGTATAGCCTTGTATCTCATGCATCTAATTTTTAAACTTTTTATTTCTATACAACTACCACCGACCAGAGTACTAACATTTAACTTACTAGAAAGCCAGTGAAAGAAGGATAAGTTATTCAGGTTTTAAAAACATTTTTAAAGTCGGCCTGATCATAGAAAGTCCTGCTGTATTAGAAATTTGATTTTTAGTGGAGCTATATCTTATTTATTGAGGAACTGGTCAAACACTTTTATCCATAGTGTGTTGGAGAACAAGTTGGTCATCCTAAATTCTTCAGGAGCTGTCTTTCTCTTCTGAGATGGCTCAGCAAACCCAAGCACTCATTTACTCCACGACTGTGAGAGTGCTCCTTCTGAGTGCTCCGAAGCGTCAATGCCATGCCTGATGTGGTTTCTGACTTGGCTCAGCACAGAGTTTTGTAGGACAGACAGGAACACAGCTCGTGCCTGAAGGCAGCAATAGTTGTGCTCTGAGAAGGACAAGTTCATTGCCATGGGTTGGGCAGGGCTCGCTGGTAGTTTCCACGTGTGTGCATGCCTGCACACTTATGTGATCTTTCTCCTGTGCTCTGCTGCTACCAAGGGGGATTTAAGAGCACTCTCAGTGGAAAACACTTAAGGGGATATTTATGGGTATAATGAGAAGGAAAGCAAGGCCTTTTAGAGGAGGACATACTTTAATGGAAGAGCTGGGGCTTTGACAGGTGGGAGGAGGGATGGCAGGGCCCAGGATATTTGTGGGCAGTGCTGGAAATGAGGCAGATGTGTTGATGGACCATCAGTGGACTGGTGACCCCACAGAAAATCCAGAAGAGATAAGGCTGGTTGTGGAAGAGCTGAATGGCATGGTAAGGGGGATGGGTTTTATCATGAGGCATGGGGATTTGTACGTACTTGGGCAGGAGGATGATTTGTGGAAAATGATGTTATAGCAAGATTAATCAGGCAGAAAAATGGATTGGATGGGAAGAAATATGAAGGAGAGAGTCAAGTTGGGAAATGTTTGCTGTAATGAAAGTGCATGATAATTAAGCAGATAATCAAGGGGATGGAAAGGAAGGGAGAGAGAACTCTGAAGGAGGCACATTATGAAGAGTGAGTGTATGTGAGGGGAAAGGGGGTTGGTGCTCTAGAATTTCTGTTGAAGGAGCTTCTGGTTGGCAAACCAACTGGAAGGAGAAAGGGGCCCGTAGGCAGTGTGCTTTGATGTTGTATTGATGTAACAAGCTGACTGTTTTTAATAAGATTGTGTGTTGATTTGGTGTGGTCTGTCGTAGCAGGGTTCTGCCTAATGAATACAGTGGCTGTTTCTCTCTCCATTCCAGACTCTTTTGGCAGGGCCACTGGGGCGAATTGGAGTCCAAGATGGCTGAGGCCCATGAGGGTGTAGGCCTGAGAAGCTGGCATTGTTATCAGGCATGTGGTCAGAGATAGTTTGGTCAGGGGCCCAGTAGCTCTGTCATCCCACCAGTCAAATGTTTGAATGAATGAAGGCTTGAGCGTGAGGGAATAAGTTCAGGATTAGTGTTGATTTGAAGAGTTTGGTAAATATTTAGGAGGAAGTAGTGTCCCTACGGATGAATGAACGGTGACAGTGGGGGGGGGGGGGGCCAGTTATTAGTGACGGAAGCTTTCTAAAACCATGTTCCACTGCTATATAGAAAGATTGAGTTTTGAAAATAAAACACTTACGAGGCATGGTTAACTTACACAAATATTATAGATTATACATACTGCATTGTTATCTTCTTTTTGAACATTTGTTTTTCAAAATGGCCAAGGCAGGGATTGATTGTACACACATTTCAAAATTCGTTCTGGGGTTTACAAAGAAAGAGAACAGGGCAAAATCTTAGTGCAAAAATCGTGTTAGGGGTTGGGCTGTTCTCGAAATTTGTTTAGCTTTGCATTCCTCTTAATGTTGAGGGATATAAAAAATGCCCCTGTAAAATTTTCTGGTTTTTAGGCTATACATATGACACTTTAAGAAGGTACCTCATACAGTTTAATAGCTTTGTGGTGAAACTGGCCTTCATGTAATCCAACCCTGAGAGCCAGTGGAACGTGGAGGAGAGTGAGGATAAATACGGGTTTCAATTTGTCCCCACCATCTAATGCTATGTGGTCTTGGACAAGTTTTTTCAACTCTCGTGTTCTTCATTTTAAGATGGTGATTTTTCTCTCCCTCTTCCCTGGTCACTGTGAGGCCGGCAATGATGGAGCCGGCAGTCCTCCACACGTCTTACCCCATGGCAGACACCAGGCAAATGTTATTAGTTCACTCACTTTCCTCTCACAGGATCCTCTCTGTTTTTGCATCACTGTCCTTAGAGTGATACAGATCAGTTCTGTAAGCGGAGACTATTGTTCTTACCTTTGGAAGTGGTTTGGAGATTGTGACCAAGAAAACATTCTGGGAATAATATCCCCGATCTTTGCTAGCTGCCTTACCTCCTAGGGAAAAGTGCGGTCCTGGAACTTGGTAGGGAAAATCTGTAAGATCGAGCAAAAGAGTATGGATTCTGAGCGGGCTGAAAACCCCTGCTGTCCCTTACTGATTACGTGGCTTTGAGAAGTAACTTAAATTTTGAGTCTATTTCTGCAAAATATGATTGAGATGCCAGCACACACGGATGGGAGGCTCACATGGGGTGATGTGTGTCTAAAGACACACAACAGAACTCAGGGATAGGCTTGAAGGGAAAGTGGGAGGCAAGGTCCAGATCATGGCGACCTCACCGGGCATATTCAGGTGTTGCTGGGCCTGTTACTTCCAAAGTTCAAAGAGAAAATAAAGGGGAAAAGGATATTGCTGGTTGATCTTTTTAAAGCATGATGAATTCTTATTTATAAAAAAGGCAAAATTACTTACGAAATAACTTACCATGCTTGCTTAAATAACCTGTTAACTTGTTAGGGGACATAGCCAAGGCACAGAGATAATTTGAGAGTTTAGAGAATCATAATGGAGTCCCAGGAGACATTAATAGAGGCAAACCAGTCAGTTACTTCTCATGACCTGCATGGTCCCTTTCAGTGAAGGGCCCTCTGCCTACTTTTTGCATAGTTGTTGAATTAATGTAATTTTAAGGAGGTAGTGAGAGAGATAGTTGCTGAATTAATGGAATTTTAGGGAGGTAGTAAGAGAAATAAAATAAAAACAAGTAAAGCTATTTTTTAAGTCTGTAAAACCTTTGACAAATCATAAGGCTTTATGAGTGTGATGATCAAGATACATGAGCTTCTCCTGTTGTATTCAATGGCTTAAGCCAAGAACGAAGTTTTAAAATCGTATTATTTGGATGAACGAATCAAGCCAAAAAGTATACTCATGCTAAAGGGCAATCTGGATGGCAGATCTCAGTTTTGTGAGATAATATATCTATTTTAGTATATTTCATGTAAAGTAGACTCTATTGGGAAGGAAATATCTCAAAAAGCTTGGGCATTTCCTGGCAGTCCATCTGTGATTTTGCGTTGCTCCACACAAGAGGCGTCTAAAAGTGTCCAGCCTCTCAAGGCTCATGATGAGTTATGAGCTGGAGCGAGCCCTTCTCCAGACCTCCTGGCAGAGATCAGCTGTGTAGGGGAAGCTGGCCACGGAAGGGGGAATGCTCCCTTTTTAAAAATGGAGGTGCGGATTCTTTTTTTTTTGGATACACTGTAAAGGAGAAAGAATTCGTACCCCAAAGAGTAAACCGGTTGAGACCGCGGTAAGAATTGCTGCTCGCAGCATCTAGCTCATAGCCAGCCTTACCCACTCAGAAATAATTATTTTCAAACTGAGCAGCATTTGCAGAGAGATAGCTCCCAAACAGCTGTGTCAGCTTTAGAATGTGTGGAAACGTCTCAAGAATAAACCGTAAAGTAGGTTTGGAAATTTAAAAAAAAAAAGAAAAGAAAGAAAGAAATTCAGGGATATTTTGATGTGAAGGGGTTATTAGCAACAGTTTACAAAAATACTGAACAGTCGAGTTGGGAGTTCATTTCGTTCCTGCGGCGTCTTCCTATTTATCTTCCTGATATATTTGTCTCCTCGGTTACCATAGCGCTGCTCATTGGTATTCCTCGGCGCCGCGGTGTTGCTGTGAATCCCTTCATAATTACACCAAACTCAAGAGAATTTTTACTTTTTTAGGCCTCGCTCAAGCTCAGGGCCCCCCTTTTCTTCTTTTGTGGGGCAGCTTTAATTTTGCGCAAATTGATAGCCACCGTCCTGCTCCTTTTGTCTCATAAACAGGACGGTCAAGCAGCCGCCTTCACGTCTGATGTCACTGCTAATATATTTCCTTCCTGAGAAGGCAGTGCTTGCTGTCTCCACCCCCCAGGACTATAAACATCCTTTTTTTCTGAGCTGCGGGCTCTGTCAGCCCTATGCTCCCGTTCTCAGTCACGGACAGAGAGAGAGAGAGAGAGAGAGAGAGAGAGAGAGAGAGAGAGAGTGTGTGTGTGTGTGTGTGTGTGTGTGTGTGTGTGTGTGTGTGTATGTGTGTGTGTGTATGTGTGTGTGCTGGGCATCTTTCAGAGGGGAATAACTATTTCTCTTCAAGAACACTTTCCTCTTGCACTTCCCTTTGCTTCAAAAGTGAGGGGTTGGGGCACCTGGGTGGCTCAGTGGGTTAAAGCCTCTGCCTCCGGCTCAGGTCATGATCCCAGGGTCCGGGGATCAAGCCCCACATCGGGTTCTCTGCTCAGCAGGGAGCCTGATTCCCCCTCCTTATCTGCCTGCTGCTCTGCCTACTTGTGATCTCTGTCTGTCAAATAAATAAATAAAATCTAAAAAAAAACCCCAAAAAACAAAAAACAAAAGCGAGGGGTTCCCAGGGCCCTTGCCATTTTCTCCAGCCCCGGATGGGCATCTGTGCTTGGCTGCTGGGTCAGGTGTTTGCAAGTGCGGTGACACCTGCTAATTACTTCTAGGAGGTAACTGGGTTTAACAGGTTGTAACTGTTGGCTTCTTCGATTGTGGCCGATGAAACTGCTTTTATCTTTCAGTCTGAATGTTGAAGGCAGAAAGACATAGAATTAATTACATGTGAATTATCCTTGTATCTGTTAATTACTACAGTGATTTTGGGGGTTTGGAGTAATGTATATTGTAGATACAATTACTCTTTTTGGATCCCATAGATTAAATTCATTGAAAGATCCCTCTAGAGATGCATTAGCCACACTTCGCCTCTAGCTTCTCTTCCAGGGAGTCAGTTTCAAGTTCAAATACATTTTGTCTGATAAATTGACTACACATGGAGGAACTAAAGAGAGCAATTATGTGTGACATCAAATAAATGACTCAGTGGCAAGGTATATTCTATTTAGGTCAGAGCAATTCAAAATGTGAGAAAACATGATTTAGCTGGCTGGACTGAAAGACAAAATTACTGGATGGAAAGAATCACTTTGCATTCTGAGGTTGGGTAATGGGAGATATGTAATATTTATTGTGTTTGCTGTGAGATGATTGTGTGTGAGATGGTTGCCATTGTTTATGTGGGTATTGTTTAATGTGACAATGTGTGAGTCCAATCTTTATGTGTAATATACAGTGGTGCTGGCTAAGGTGAGGGAGGGTGATATGTGGCTGAACCTGTTAAACCATGATAAGTCCATATATTTTGCTCATTGGAGAGTTAATTGGGGAGGCGGTAATTAATTATGATTAATTGGAGTGTTTTTCCCCCCAATCTTTACTTCTCCCTTTTAGAACTGTGTGCCTATGCCTTTGCCTTGTGACTTTGTAGGACCTTCCATTAGAAGAAGTACTAATGCCCCATTGATGTTGGGTGTGTCCATATGTTTCATGCCTGTCAGTGGGGTTTTGCAAAAACGATGTCCCCAGAGATCTTAGGTGTGTTTCTGTGCATTGGCTTGGCCTCTGGTGCTCCTGCCATCCACTCTAGGAAGAACATGTTCTGGTTAGTTTCCAGTCTAAGGACAATATAGAGACACAGGGAGCAGAAGTGAGTCCAGTTTGAAACCTAGAGCCAAGCAGACTGTGACAACTGACTTGCAGACCTGGGAGCAAGAAAAATAAATGATTATAATTGTAAGTCACTGACTTTGGGGGTTTGTTATGCAGCGTCATTGCAGAAATAGCTAATAGATGTACATACTAAAAAATAAAATACCTACTTTTGTAAGAATTTCATTTCAGTTAATAAGCTCCTTTTACATTCAAATCCTTGTTTTTACCCTATCAAGACATCAGTGTTCTGTCGCTCATAACTTAGTGGTATGCTTTGGCTGCAATGCAGTGATATCCTTTGCTGGCACAATTGCATGACCAGAAGTTGCATGACTATATCCTTTTAAATATTAATATAATTAGATACCCCCTTAATCACATATTTGGGGGATTTTATATATTTTAAAAACTTTATGTAGGCTTTTTTGATTTTTTCCATAAAGAACATTTAAATGACATTTAAATAACTTAAAAAAAAACATGTAAAAGAGTTTATAGCTAATTTCAACATAGTTTAGGGAGAAAATACTAGAAGATGTTAGGAAGGCAGTTCAGAGTGAGGGCAGGAGAGATGAGGTGTCCCTGGGCCACCCAGGGACAGTGCTCTGAGGTTGAACTATGACTATGTCACCCAAGGACAGTGCTCTGAGATTTCACTATGACTGTGTCAGCAAGGACCCTCTTAAATCTGCTGGTGGGAGTTCATGGCTCCTGCTGCCCTCTTGGACTTGTGGACTGTGGCCCACTGGCACTAGTGTCTCTGCAAGCCCAGGAACCTCTGTCATCACCCTGAGCAGAAAGAAGATTCTGCTCCCTGTGTTCTCTTCTGAATTAAAGGCTCTTATGGGTCCATCTGTTCGGTAGTGCTGAGGTCACATGCCTGTTGTGCAGCTTTGAGCAAGGCTGAGAAAGTGAGTTTACAGCTCCTTCCTTGGAGACTTAAAATATGAGAAGTCCCCAAAACTTAGGTAGGTTGTTTAAAAGATTCTCAGTAGTCATAGAACACGAACAATGTCCACATAAATCCATAATACCTATTTTAAAAACAACCTTTAATTACTACTAATTAGTATTGTAATCTTTAAAAAGTGAAAATGAAGGTAATTTATCCAATTACTTTTTTTCAAAAGAGGAAGGCTAATATAAAACAAAAAACCCAACAGCACCTCTGACCTTATAGACTAATATTTTTCAAACGTGTACTTACCTCACAATACCCCCAAAGGCAAATATCAACTAAAATATTTCTTTGACATTAAGATTTCATTGATTTAGGTTTCATTTTTTCAAAATTTATGATAATAAATTTGATTAAGTTGGTTTATCAGTTTCTCAGGAAGGCAGCGTTTATAACTCTCCTGAACTTCAGAACCATCTATTTATACACAATTCTACTTAATTCAACATTCTTTTCTTTTCTTTTTCTTTTTTCCATCAAGCCTGTAGCATTGTTCAGTTTCCTTTAGAGCTTGACAGTCATAAATCCACCTTTAAAAATCTCTTGTATAAACTCTTTATTAAGTCAGAGACCCCATTCCACATTTAGTAAAAGGAATGGCATCTAGAACATTTCATTTGCTGCAGAGAAAATTGTTAAATGAGCCTGGGAAGAAATAGCCCACACCCCTTGATATGTCTTGGATGTTAAATTACAACCCCTGTGTCCCTGTAGAGAAAAGCTGCCAGATGTAAGAGTCTGTGTCAGGGATGCTAATTTGTTGTATGGCAAGAGCATGGCTGGGGAACAGCATAGTTGGGATGTGCTCCCTGGAATTCCCAAATGTGCATGAGGCAGGGAGCAGGGTGGAGGAAGGAGAGGCTAGAGCTGTTAGGTCCAGCAGAATCTGGAGAAGAAGGAGGAGTTGGATTGGTCATCAGAAAACCAGAGAGGGGCCATGTAACCTGAAACGGGGGATTATGAGGTAATAAAAAGTGGAAAGTGGTGTCTCTGGCCAGAGGTTAGGAAGCAAGGCACCCTAGGGATGAGAAGAGAAAGAAAACTGCTATTTTGTGAGGCTGGCTAAGCTGGGTTTGGTGAGTAATTTTAACTTGCATAGGGTCTCTACATCGTGTCAGTACTGTAAGATTTATTTGGCCTAAAGATCACTATCTTAGTCCGTTTGGGCTGCTATGATGATACCATAGACTGGGTCACTTAAACAACAAAATGTATTTCTCACAATTCTGGAGGCTGGGAAGTCCAAGATCAAGGTACTCTCGGATCAGGTTCTTGGTGAGTGCTGACTTCCTCGTTTGTGAAGATCTGTTTCTTGACATGTCCTCACATGGTTGAGCGAGAACTAGTGCTCTAGTCTCTTCTGAAAACAAAACAAAACAAAACAAAACAAAACAAAACAAAACAAAAACACTAATCCCAATTATGAGGGTTTTATCCTGGTGTCCTCCCAACACCCTACCTTTGAATACTGTCCTATTGAGAATTAAGCTTCAAAATACGAATTTTGGTGGGTGAGGGGTGGTGGGGGGAGACACAAACATTCAGTTCATGGCAGTTAAGTATTGTTGCATTCCAAAGCAGGGGTTTTTAACTTTTTGTGTGCCTTGGACCCCTTTGGTTGCTTAGTGAAGCTTATTGGTTCCTTTTTAGAGAATATGTTTTTATTAATGTTAAAGATACAGGTTCTGCTAATACTCCATTGATCATTCATGTGAATGTTAAATTTCATTTGGAAGTGGATGAAAATAAAGATGCCTTTCCCCTTCATCTAAGTTCATGGACTCCCTGAATTTTATCTATTTAAAGATAAATAGATATCTATTTATATCTACCCACCCCTTGCAGACTTCAGGGTAAAGACCCCTTGCTCCACAGGATTGACTGAATGTTCATTGAGCTGGTGTCCCTTCAAATCCCTGACACATAATGGTCATAAATCAAGTGTCTGTATAAGTGTGGTTCTATTGCTGGGCCTTCTGTTTTGTTCTGTTGATCAATGTATGTGTCCCCGTGCTGGTAATACACTGTGGCTTTATGTTTTTCCTTCTATCTGGGAAGGCAAGCAGTCCCTTCCTTCACATCTTCTCATACTTCAGGAGTGTGTGGCTCCTTTTGGTTCTTTGTTCTTCCATAGAAATGGTCAAAGTCTAAAAAGATAATCTGTTGGGATTTTTTTTAATCATTTTTAAATTTATTTTCAGCATAACAGTATTCATTGTTTTTGTACCACACCCAGTGCTCCATACAATCCGTGCCCTCTCTAATACCCACCACCTGGTTCCCCCAACCTCCCACCCCTCCACCTCTTCAAACCCTTCAGATTGTTTTTCAGAGCCCATAGTCTCTCATGGTTCACCTCCCCTTCCAATTTCCCCCAACTCCCTTCTAACTCCCCATGTCCTCCATGCTATTTGTTATGCTCCACAAATAAGTGAAACCATATGATAATTGACTCTCTCTGCTTGACTTATTTCACTCAGCATCATCTCTTCCAGTCCCGTCCATGTTGCTACAAAAGTTGGGTATTCATCCTTTCTGATGGAGGCATAATACTCCATAGTGTATATGGACCACATCTTCCTTATCCATTCGTCCGTTGAAGGGCATCTTGGTTCTTTCCACAGTTTGGCGACCGTGGCCATTGCTGCTATAAACATTGGGGTACAGATGGCCCTTCTTTTCACTACATCTGTATCTTTGGGGTAAATACCCAGTAGTGCAATTGCAGGGTCATAGGGAAGTTCTATTTTTAATTTCTTGAGGAATCTCCACACTGTTCTCCAAAGAGGCTGCACCAACTTGCATTCCCACCAACAGTGTAAAAGGGTTCCCCTTTCTCCACATCCCCTCCAACACATGTTGTTTCCTGTCTTGCTAATTTTGGCCATTCTAACTAGTGTAAGGTGATATCTCAATGTGGTTTTAATTTGAATCTCCCTGATGGCTAGTGATGATGAACATTTTTTCATGTGTCTGATAGCCATTTGTATGTCTTCATTGGAGAAGTGTCTGTTCATATCTTCTGCCCATTTTTTGATATGATTATCTGTTTTGTGTGTGTTGAGTTTGAGGAGTTCTTTATAGATCCTGGATATCAATCTTTTGTCTGTACTGTCATTGGCAAATATCTTCTCCCATTCCATGGGTTGCCTCTTTGTTTTCTTGACTGTTTCCTTTGCTGTGCAGAAGCTTTTGATTTTGATGAAGTCCCAAAAGTTTATTTTGGCTTTTGTTTCCTTTGCCTTTGGAGACCTATCTTGAAAGAAGTTGCTGTGGCTGATATCAAAGAGATTACTGTCTATGTTCTCCTCTAGGATTCTGACGGATTCCTGTCTCATGTTGAGGTCTTTTATCCATTTTGAGTTTATCTTTGTGTATGGTGTAAGAGAATGGTCGAGTTTCATTCTTCTACATATAGCTACCCAGTTTTCCCAGCACCATTTATTGAAGAGACTGTCTTTTTTCCACTGAATATTTTTTCCTGTTTTGTCGAAGATTAACTGACCATAGAGTTGAGGGTCCATATCTGGGCTCTCTATTCTGTTCCACTGGTCTATGTGTCTGTTTTTATGCCAGTACCATGCTGTATTGGTGATCACAGCTTGGTAGTAAAGCTTGAAATCAGGTAATGTGATGCCCCCAGTTTTATTTTTGTTTTTCAACATTTCCTTAGCGATTCGGGGTCTCTTCTGGTTCCATACAAATTTTTGGATTATTTGCTCTAGCTCTTTGGAGAATACCAGTGGAATTTTGATTGGAATGGCATTAAAAGTATAGATTGCTCTAGGCAGTATAGAATATCATCCTCAATGGGAAAAAGCTTGCAGCCTTCCCGTTGAGATCAGGAACACGACAAGGATGCCCACTCTCACCACTCTTGTTCAACATAGTATTAGAAGTCCTAGCAACAGCAATCAGACAACAAAGAGAAATAAAAGGTATCCAAATTGGCAATGAAGAAGTCAAACTCTCTCTCTTCGCAGATGACATGATTCTTTATATGGAAAACCCAAAAGACTCACCCCCAAACTACTAGAACTCATACAGCAATTCAGTAACGTGGCAGGATACAAAGTCAATGTACAGAAATCAGTGGCTTTCTTATATACTAACAATGAAAATACAGAAAGGGAAATTAGAGAATCGATTCCATTTACTATAGCACCAAGAACCATAAGATACCTGGGAATAAACCTAACCAAAGAGGTAAAGGATCTGTACTCGAGGAACTACAGAACACTCATGAAAGAAATTGAAGAAAACACAAAAAGATGGAAGACCATTCCATGCTCTTGGATCGGAAGAATAAACATTGTTAAAATGTCTGTTGGGATTTTGATTGGAATTACACTGAATGCATATATTAATTTGAAGAAGAATGGACATATTTATTGAGTTTCCCAGTCCACAAGGGGGGAACATCTCATTTATTTGGGTTTCCACATATTGTTAATTAACACTAAGATATATTTTGAATAATCATCTTTGGAAATTATTTCCTGCAAGAAAGGAGGTAAGGGTGATTATATATATGTTTTTAAACCAGGTAAATTGGGAAAATAGTTGTTTTGAGATGATTTTGGTTGTCTCAAGAGATAAGTATTGAACTTATTATGTGTATACCTCTCATAAATCTTCTGTTTAATTGTATGAAAGATGCCACTTTAGAAAATTGACCACATATTTAAATATGTGATAAAATAATTCTGAAATTCTTAAAACAATCACGTCCTTGACATTTACTGTAACCTTGTACTAAGACTATTTAGCTTGAAACAGCTGAGCAGTCAACATTTAAGTGAATGAATTCATTCATTCATATAGTGCATATTGTGTACCTAATATGTGCCAGGCACTTCTGTAGGTGCTGGGGATGTAGCCAAGAGAAGGAGGTGATTCAAGGCAGTTGGGTCATCTCTTTCAAATGTGTCTGCAAGGTTGATGACAGAATTGTCCACTAGATTTAGCAATATAGAATTTATAAGTGGCTTTGTCCAGAGTAGTTACTAGGGTGTGGTGGGACAAAAATCTGCTGGGAATATGATCATGACTAGTAAGAGGAGAGAAATATGAGCTGTGAGTTTTTTTACAACTATTTGAGGAGTTAGTTGCTGCTATAAAATGAACAGAAAAATACAGTTCTAGGTAATATAGTATGGTTGTATGCTAATGGCAGCAGTCTACTCGAGAGGGGAAATTTGATGATGAAGAGGAGAGGGGCTAATTTTTGGAACAAAGTCCTTGACTGGGCAAGAGGTGATAGGACCTAGTGCACAAGTGGAGGGGTTGGCCTTATGCAGGAGCCAGCACAGTTAGTCCTGCTGAATGAGAGAAAAGGCAGGGTCACATGGGCATAGACACAGAAAGGTTGGTAAGTTTTTTGTTGAGTAAATAATGAAACATTCTTCTGAGTAGTTCTGTTTCTACAGGAAATAAACATTAAAGTTATCAATTGAAAATAACTGACATAGAGACAGATAAATTGATCAATGGAATAACTCAGAAGGTTCCTAGTTGGGGAGTGGGTGTAGAATTTTGGGGAGACACAGAAGTATGGAAATAGCTTCCTGACTGGTGAGAAAGGGTGAGGTTGCTCAACAGAGCTGAGGACATGGTTGCAATGACCATAAATTTAACTGAGCTTAGATAGCATAGCTGTGTGTTTTTCTCTACCACTTTGCACCTTTTGGATACAATGCAGAGTAGGCAGAGTGTTGGGTTTTTACCAGGGCTAGGAGAGTGCAATAGAGGGAAGGAGGGGAGTAGTATTTAAGGGCAGTTGCTGGGAAGTGATCATAATGAGGGGTGTGGAGTCTAAGTCACATGTGAGGGAATGAAGACATGGACAGTGAAGCAGCACAAGAAACAGTAGGTGGGATCGGGGATTCCAAAGATAGTCAAGGGTGGGGGCACTAAAAATTCCCCATAGCAGGATGAGATAAAAAGAAGTCCTTGTAAATATAAAGTCACTAACTGGCAATTTCTGGGGAAGATGGCAGAGTAGGAGGACCCCAAGCTCATCTTGCACCATGGGTACAACTAGAGAACACCCACACCAGTGTAAATAACCCAGAAAATGACCCAAAGACTAGCAGAAAAATTCTCCACAGCTGAATGTAGAAAAGAGGTCACATCAAAAATAAGTACATCTGGGGGTGCCTGGGTGGCTCAATGGGTTAAAGCCTCTGCTTTTGGCTAGGGTCATGATCCCAGGGTCCTGGGATCGAGCCCCGCATCGGGCTCTCTGCTCAGCGGGCATCCTGCTTCCATTCCTCTTTGCCTTCCTCTCTCCTACTTGTGATATCTGTCTGTCCAATAAATAAACAAAATCCTTAAAAAAAAAGTAAGTACATCTGTAAGAATCAGTGAAGGGATTCACAAAATAAAAGGATGTGAAATATGATACAATATACCTAAAACGTGATGAGGGAGACAGAGGAATAAAGTTCAAACTCAAGTGACAATCAACTTAATATATACTGCTATATGCAGAAGATGTTTTATACAAACCTAATAGAAACAACAAATCAAAAACCAGTAATAGATATGCAAAAAATAAGGAGAAAGGAATCCAAGTAGATCGCTAAAGAAAACCAACAAACCATGAGAGAAAAGAGCAAGAGAAGAAAGAAACAGAGAACTACAAAACAACTATAAAACAAGTAACAAAATGGCAATAAATACACACCTGACAATAACTATTTTGAATGTAAATAGACTAAATGCTCCAATCCAAAGACATAGGGTAACGGAATGGATAAAAAATCAAGACCTGTTTATATGCTGCCTACAAAAGACTCATTTCAGACCTAAAGACATGCAGACATGTAGACTGAAAGTGAAAGGATGGAAAAGCATTTATCATGCAAAAAAGAAAGCCAGGATAGCAATACTTATATCTGATAAAATAGACTTTAAAATAAAGACTGTAACAGGAAACAAAGAAGGACACCATATAATCATAAAGGGAACAATCCAACAAGAAGATACAGCAATTATAAATATTTATGCAGCCAACACAGGAACACCCAAATACACAAAACAGCTAATAACAAACATAAAGGATAACTGATAGTAATACAATTATAATAGGGGACTTTAACAGCCCAGTTACATCAATGGATAGATCATCCAAACAGAAAATCAATAAAGAAACAATGGCTTTCAACGACACGCTGGACCAGATGGATCTAACAGATATAGTCAGAACATTCCATCCTAAAACAGTAGAAGAAACATTCTTTTCAATTGCATGCAATGGAACAGTCTCCAGAATAGATCACATACTGAGCCATAAAACAAGTTTCAAGAGATTCAAAAAGATTGAAGTCATACCATACATCTTTTATGATCACAATGCTATGAACTAGAAATCAACCGTAAGAATAAATCTGAAAAGAACACAAATACATAGAGGTTAAATAACATGCTACTAAACAATGAATGGATCAGCCAGGAAATTAAAGATGAGATAAAAAAATGCATGGAGACAAATGAAAATGAAAACACAGTGGTCCAAAAATCCTTGGGATGTAGCAAAAGTTGTTCTAAGAGAGAACTTTGTAGCAATACAGACAGGCCTACAGCAAGAAGCAAGAAAAACCTCCAGTAAGCAACCTAGTTTTACATGCAAAGGAGTTAGAAAAAGAACAACCCAAATGCCAAACCAGTAGAAGGAAGGAAATAATAAAGATTAGAGCAAAAATAAATGAAATAGAAACTAAACAACAACAACAACAACAACAACAACAACAACAGAACAGGTCGATGAAACCAGGAGCTATTTCTGTGAAAAGGTCAACAAAATCAATAAATGTTTAACCAGACTCGTAAGGAAAAAAAAGAAAAAAAAGGAAAAGACAAGAGGTGGAGGAGCAGAGACAGACAGACAGACAGACTCAAATAAAATCAGAAATGAAAGAGGAGAAATAACAATACCAAAGAAATACAAAGGAATATAAGAGAATATTATGAAAAATTATATGCCAACACACTGGGCAACCTAGAAGAAATGGATAAATTTCAAGAAACATTTAACCTCCCAAAACTGAATCAAGAAGAAATAGAAAATTTGAACAGGCCAATTATCAGAAATGAAATTGAATCAGTAATTTAAAAAAAACAAAAACAAACAAAAAAACCTCCCAACAAGCAGAAGTCCAGGACCAGATGACTTCACAGGTGAATTGTATTAAACATTTAAAGAATAGTTAATATCTATTCTTTTCAAACTATTCTGATATATATAGGAAAGGAAGGAAAGTTTTCAAATTTATTCTGTGAGGCCAGCATTATTACCCTGATATCAAAACCAGATAAAGATGTTACCAAAAAAGAGAACTACAGGCTAATATCTCTGATGAACATAGATGCAAAAATCTTCAACAAAATATGAGCAAACTGAATCCAGCAATACTTTAAAAGAAATAATTCACCATCATCAAGTGGGATGCAAGGGTAGTTCAATATTCACAAATCAATCAGTGTGATACATCACACCAAAAAAAGGAAAGATAAAAAAAACATGATCTTTTCAGTCATTGCAGAAAAAGCATTTGACAAAGTACATCCACTCATGATAAAAAACCCTTAACAAAGTTGGTTTAGAGGGAACATACCTCAACATAATATAGGCCATCTATGAAATCCCACCATATATGAAATACTCATAGCTAATGTCATACTCAGTGGTGAAAAACTGAGTGAGAGCTTTCCCCCTAAGATCAGAAAGAAGACCACTCTCACCAATTTTATTCAACATAGTACTAGAAGTCCTAGCCACAGCTATTGAACAAGAAAAAGAAATAAAAGGCATCCAAATTGGTAATGAAAAAGTAAAATTTTCCCTATTTGCAGATGACTCAATAATATGAAAATCCTAAAGACACTACCAAAAAACTACTAGAATTGATAAATGAATTCAGAAAGGTCACAGGATGCAAAAATCAATATACAGAAATCTATTACACTTCTCTACACTAATAATGAAGCAGGAGAAAGAGAAATTCAGAAAAAAAAAAATCCCATGTAAAATTGCACCAAAAATAATAAAATACTTAGGGATGAACTTGACCAAGGAGGTGAAAGACTTGTATTCTGAAAACTGTAAAAAGTTGATGAAAGAAATTGAAAATGCTACAAATGGCAAGATTTTCCATGTTCATGGATTGGAAGAATACATTTGTTAAAATGTATGTATTATTCAAAGCAATCTATAGATTCAATGGAAGCCCTATCAAAATACCAACAGTATTTTTCACAGAACTAGAACAATCTAAAATTTGTATGGAACCACAAAAGACCCCGAATAGCCAAAACAATCTTAAAAAAGAGCAAGGGTGTTTGTGTGTTGCAGTCAGTTAAGTATCACACTCAGGGTCATGAGATTGAGCCCCACCTTGGGCTCCTGGGTCAGTGTGGAATCTGCTTTGGACTCTCTCTCCCTCTCCCTTTCCCCATGTGCTCACTCTCTTTCTCTCTCTCTTTCAAATAAATAAATGTTTAAAGAAATAGAAGAACAAAACAAGGTATCACAATCTCAGATTTTAAGATATAGTACAAAGCTATAATAATCAAAACAGTAAGGTATTGGCACAAAGATAGACATAGAGATCAATAGAACAGAATAGAAAGCCCAGAAACAAACTCACAGTTATATGGTTAATTAATCTTTGACAAAGGAAGTATGATTATATAATGGGAAAAAGTTTCTTTAACAAACAGTATTGGGAAAATCGAACAGCTACATGCAAAAGAATGAAACTGGATGAATCTCTTACACCATACACAGAAATAAACTTGAAATGAATTAAGGATCTAATTGTGAGACCTGAAACCCTAAGAATCCTAGAACAGAGCACAAGCAGTAATTTCTTTGACATTGGTCCTGGCATTATTTTTCTAGACCTGTCTCCTGAGGCAAGGGAAACAAACAAAAGTAAAAATAAACTATTGGGACTGTGTTAAAATAAAAAGCTTCTGCACAGCAAAGAAAAAAATTCAACAAGACAAAAAGATAGGCAATGGAATGGGAGATGTTCACAAATGACATACCTGATAAAGGGTTAGTATCCAAAATACATAAAAAACTTATACAACTCAATACCAAAAAACCCCAGTAATCCAATTAACAAAGGGTGGAAGACATGAGTAGACCTTTCTCCAAAGCAGACATCCGGATGATCAAGAGACACATGAAAATATTCTCAACATCATTTATCATCAGGGATATGCAAATCAAAACTGCAATGCGATATCCCCTCACACCTGTTGGAATGGTGACGATCCAAGACTCAAGAAACAACAAGTGTTGGTGAGGGTGGGGAAAAAGGAACCCTTTTGCACTGGGGGTAGGAATGCAAACCGCTGTAGCCACTATGGAGGTTCCTCAAAAAATTAAAAATAGAACTACCTTATGATCTGGTAATTGTACTACTGAGTATTTATCCAAAGAATATGAAAATACTAATTTGAAAGGATATATGCACTCCTATGTTTATAGCAGCATTATCTACAACAGCCAAATTATGGAAGCAGCCCAAATATCCTATAACAGATGAATGGATAAAGAAGATGTGGTACACACACACACGCGCGCGCGCGTGCACACACACACACCACACACACGGATATTCCCTAGCCATAAAAAAGAATGAAATCTTGCCATTTGCAGCAACATGGATGTATTTGGAGAGTATAATGCTAAATCAGCCAAAGAAAGACAAATACCATATGATTTCACTCATTTGAACTTAAGAAACAAAACAAATGAACAAAGACCAAAAAAAGACAAACCAAAAAACAGGCTCTTAAGCATAGAGAACAAACTGATGTTTTACCAGAGGGAAGGTGGGGGGGAATGGGTGAAATAGGTGATGGGGATTAGGTCATGCATTTGTTGTGATGAGCACTGAATAATGTATCGACTTGCTGAATCACTGTATTGTGTACCTGAAACTAATAGAAGACTGTACATTAACTGTACTGGAATTAAAATTAAAAAAAATAAAGGAATTATCTTCTTTTGTTTCGGTGTTTGGAAAAAGTATGTTTTCACTTTTTCATTCTCATTTGTTTAATTTTAAAATTTAAGTTATGGCTAAGATATATCATTGAAAAGTAATACTTATAAAGGTTCAGGTAATTTATCTAAACATAGGAAATGAGATTATGAAACTGACTTCTTTGTTATGATTTGATGCTACTTTGTTTCAAGGACCTGTAAATCCTATGCTTCTGTATCTGTCTGTTCATCTATTAAGATAACTAGAGAACCACAGAATTTATTTTTGAAGCAGATTTTAGGTATCATTTAGTTTAATCTTCCTCAAGCTGTTATTTAGGCTAATTAAAAGCATTGAAATCCAGCACACTTTTTGAATGATGACTGCCTGGGCTGATTATAATACTAATATTGAATTGCCTGTTAGGCTTTAACCTGAATCTGCTTGGAAAATTTTGAAAGGAAGAGAAAAGTTACTGTGTTACTTTCACCTCATTATTTTGCTTAGGTCAGTGATACATGTCACATTTCAATTACTGTTAGCCCTATTTAAAAATTTGCATTTGTTTTTTTGTAGCCTAATCTGGTTATTACAATAGCTGAACCAGACTTTTAAATGGTTCTATTGCTTTGCATTAATTATATATATTATATATGTATTATGATATATATATGATACTATATATACATTATTATATGGATTATGTATGATCCATAATTATACATATGTACTGCTTTTCATGAATGATACATACGATATACATGGTATATATTGTGTGGTTATATTTTCTTTATTTGGAAAAAGCACATATACACAGCCACATATATATTAGAACTTTGCAGGAGGGCAGCAAACTATGTATGATTGCCTTGGACGGGTATCCTCCATCTAGCACTTTGCCTACTGTAATGTAGTCCATTTCCCCTTGTAGAGCAGGGTCAGTTCTCCATGCTTGTTATGCTACTGGGTCCAGAAAATACAAGTACCCTTAACCTGAAGGGATGTGCATTTACACTTTTAGTTTATTGTACAAATAATTTTGTAATAACACTAATGGAAATAAAAATCTAAAGTCACCCAGAGACCCATTTTCTAAGAACCTAATGGATCAACCATTTTATTTGTTTTTTCGATCCTTTAATATATAGATGCATGCCTTTTTAAACCATAATTTTAGTCATAGCTGGCATAGATCTTTTTATTCAACACCATTCCACTTCCTGAGTATTATATGTACAGAATAGATGAGTGTTTGTAATTATGGAATTTATTTGGGAGATTTTTTTTTTGGTGTGTGTGTGTCAAACACAAGAGTTTTGTTTACCTCTGTGGACATTTTTGCCTAACTGAAGTGAGCAACAGGATTCAAGGAGAAATTTTGCTGAAGTTAGCCTAAGACTTAATTAGCAGTTTAGATTGAGACTTCATGGTCATAATGTTAATCCATGTTCTGGTATTTAGGCGAGGATAATCTTATTAGAATGTCACAGAGCTGTATTTAAAAAAATATTTTTTGAACACAATTTTCTGGGGGTGAAGGTATCTTCTTTCCTTGACTCCTTTGTCCATGAGGATAGAGTTTCAGGCATTATGGAAATGTATTTTTCTTTAGAGCATAAAATCAAGACTAATTTGTATGTGGCCAAGGAAGGTCTATAATGGACAAGTGCTCAGGAATGCACGGGAGGAGATTTTTCTGGGACTCCTTGTAAACCCTAGAAAGAAATGAGTGATCCTAATTTATACAATGCCTCCTAATTCTTCTTTTTTCTAGGTTAAAAAAAGTTGAATTCAAAGTTTTGTAAGGTAAAAATTGCTCATTATCAAAACCTGATGAGACAAAGATGTTATTGTGTCAGGTTAAAAGACTTTTAGCTCTTTACTTTCCCTGTAGAAGGTAATAGGTTTAGTTCAATATTTTATTTTGTTTTATATGAAAAACATAAATGACTTTCTATTCCACTAGATTATTCAGTTTTGTCCCTTAGACCTTGTCAAAGAAACTGACAACTACATTGTTCCGATAGGTTGGAAACAAATAATTTTGTTATTAAGTTGAAGTAACACCATGATAACCTCATGATGGTTTGATTTAAAATGGTGGCGGAGATCAATGTGGCTTACACCCCAGTGTGATATTAGATTTTTGCTGTGTGTTCTTTGTGTGCCTTCTTTTAATATAATCTTCACTTTTTTAAGTTTGTGGAATTATTTGTCTTTCTTTATTATTTTTTTAAAAGATTTTATTTATTTGTCAGAGAGAGAAAGAGCAGTAGGCAGGAGGAGAAGCAGGCTCCCCACCTAGCAGAAGCCCAACTCAGGACTGGATCCCAGGATCTGGGATCATGACCGGAGCCAAAGGCAGATGCTCAACCAATTGAGCCACCCAGGCACGCTGTGAAATTATTTTCATAAACTAAACTTTTTGTTGGATTTTTGAATGTTTGTCTGGAATGCTTCAATATTAGAAAGTATTTTCCCCCTCCTTATAGATTTCAATTAAAGATTAATTATTGGGTGAGCTGTTTAATATCTTTACCTTTTGATAAATGACGTGATTTCCAAAATAGGTAAATTAGGGTAAATTACTTTCTCTTTAAAAAAGTAATTACTATAGGGCGCCTGGGTGGCTCAGTGGGTTAAGCCGCTGCCTTCGGCTCAGGTCGTGATCTCGGGGTCCTGGGATCGAGTCCCACATCCGGCTCTCTGCTTGGCAGGAAGCCTGCTTCCCTCTCTCTCTCTGCCTGCCTCTCCGTCTACTTGTGATCTCTCTCTGTCAAATAAATAAATAACATCTTTAAAAAAAAAAGTAATTACTATAAAAGAATTTTAATACCAGCTCCCTAAGGCATTTAAAATAAGACTTGATTAACTAAAGTGTAACTTACAGTCAACCATAAGACCAGTTTTTCTTAGTTTCTGATATGTTTAGGCATTTTTTCTTGCTCTGCATATCATTTATAGCATTTTTCTGGAACCTCTCACAGCAGAGGTAAGTGCATATGTCTCATTACTTTGTGGCTGGGCTGCCCAGTTGGCACAGATAATTTATTAATGATGCCAAGGTTTGGGTTCTGTCCCAGGGCAAGCCAATTACTGTAATTTCTCTCTGCCTTCTATGCATTAGGCTGGACTAGTTATCACTGAATGTCTGTGAAAGTGTAGGAATAGATATTTTGGGCACAACTCTGCAATTTGAGAGCACCTGGTATGTTTATTGCTACAGAGAACAGGAATGATTATGGAAAGAGGTTTTCCCCAAGTTCAGTGTTATGGTTAGCCAAAGGTTAACCAGAAGAGTACCTTAACTTCCGTGATGATTTTTGAAAATAATTCCAAAACACATTGAAACTAAGCCATGGTTGAAGCTTAGTGCACACTTTTGCACAAAAATAGAAGCATACTCATTTTGTTTTCCTTCAGTGTTTATTTTAAGTGGTCTCATGATAATTCTTCTCACCATCTTTTACGGTTAATTCTCCAGATGATTTTGTAGGCTGAATCATAAATGTTTTGCATTCTAGGAGACCTGTAAAGATCATCTGGTTTAATTTTCTCACCTTACATGTAAAGAAGTATGATTCTTGGGGAACCTGGAAAGGTCACCCTGTGTATTAGATTCACCTCCAAGTTTAGAGTTCAGGTTCCTGTACCAGCTTGACTCACTTTCCCACCTCTGTTCCCAGAAAATAGGGCCTCTACCCAGCCAGGATATCAGCTTCTAGCCTTAGTATTTTCTTTATTCTTTATTGTAGTTAGCTTATGGGTAAAACACTCTAGTGAAATGTTCTCAAGTACTACTGTGATACATTTTAAATTTAGAGTATATATCCCCAGATCCATGTAGAACTTGACAGGCTTACTGAAGACATGATTGTCTGGATATGGGAATTTACCTATTATTTTTTTTCTTCAGCCATTTCTAAACAAAACTGTGATTGAAAAATGAAATATTAAAATGACCAGAAAAAACCCAAAAGATAGGAAAGATATTTTTTGGAAGGGAACAGTAAGAACTTTTGAGTATATGCTATGTGTTAAGAGATTAAGGAGTATTCAAAAGGGTATCTTTAGGATGCTTGCCAGTTCCTGTTCTTAGGTTTTTAGGAATTTTGCATAATGCAGAAAACACCTTTTAACAGAAACTGGGTATATACAGCTGAGTAAGTCACAGTTATCTTTTTTTTTTTTTTTTAAAGATTTTATTTATTTATTTGACAGGGAGATCACAAGCAGGCAGAGAGAGAGGAGGAAGCAGGCTCCCCTAGAGAGCAGAGAGCCCGATGCGGGGCTCGATCCCAGGACTCTGAGATCATGACCTGAGCCGAAGGCAGCGGCTTAACCCACTGAGCCACCCAGGCGCCCCAAGTCACAGTTATCTTGTTTTCAGTCATTTTGTGGAATTATCCCCTTCCCTGAGAATTGTTTTAAGTAACATTTTAGTTTAGTTATTGTTTACTTTGCTCAATTGGGTGTGGTTGTCACCAGCAACCCACATAGTGACATCCCAGAAAATTCTGGAAAACAGAATTCCTGCTCAAGTTTATACGTATTCTATACATTTCCATGAAGGGGACCCCCATCTGGGCAGTTGTTAAAAAATATTTAGGTAATGTTTTGTGATTTTTTTTTGTTTCCTTAATAAGTTCATGACAGATTCCCAAACCATATGCAAATGATTTTCAAGTGTCCGCTGTTTAGAATGATCTGAACCACTTCTCTGTTAGTGTGTGTAGTTGAGCTTTGATCACAAACAGCTGTGCTAAGTCTTAGCCGGACAGAAGAAATGTAGGATATTGAGAGGAAAGTAATGTGGAAAGCCCTAAAACCCATTTTGGTATTTTTTATGCTAACAAAATGTATGTGAATGTTTCAGTTAGAACTTTTTTGTTGCGAGTGCCAGAAAACTCAACGCTCTCTGGCATTAGGATTGTTGGCTCAGGTGCCAGGGGAGTGCAGGGGTGAAAGTGGTTTTCAGGCAGGGCCGCCTGTGGGCACTGAGAGGATATCATTCAGGACCTGGTTTCTCTCCATCTCTCAATTCTGTGTCCTTCTGTGACAACTCCATTTTCAGGCTGGCTTACCTTACGTGGCCACGCAATGGAGGCCACACCTTTGACCCACATCCTTGAAGGTGCCAGTCCAGGAAAAGAGAGGCCCCACCAGTGATGTCACCATTTCTCGGTGGCCCTGATTGGATACGTGTCTGTGGCTGACCGGATCACTGAAATACAGGAATGCAGAACTCCTGCCAACCCAATGTCGTATTAGCCACCTTGGAAAGAGCTGAGTTTTCAAAAGAAAGCATGGGTGTTTTACAAAAGGAAGGAATGATGGAGAGTGGGTGGTCAAAGGATAACAAATACTGACCACAATATGGATATTATATATTTTCCACCTTAGAAAAGAATTATTTTGTAATTCTTCATTTATTGTGAAATGTAATAGAATCCTTTATTTTGTAATAATGGGAAGGAGTGAGACTATTTTCCTATGTCTGTGAAGCCAACATTAAAATTACTTTTCTTTTTTCCTTGGCCTGAGTTAGAATTTGAAGCCCTTTGGAACCACGTGTCTGTATTTGAACTCTATGTGTTCCCTCTCTAGCCCGTGTTCCTCTGACGTGAGGTTTGAGCTTGAACCCGTGGGGTAAGGCAGTGAATGCAATCACTTCTGTGTTAGAGCTGGGCAGACCCTGAGGATTTTAGTGAGGGAGCTGTGCATAAAAGTATGATGACTCCGAGGCTTCAGTGGAATGCTCTGAGCATGGTTCTGATCAGACTTTGGAAAGTATTAAATTCTTTCCCATTAGAAGGGAAGAATACTAAATTTAAAATATGCTTGGGGAGTCTGGGTGGCTCAGGAGTCCTGGGATCCAGTCTGGCATCGGGCTCCCTGCTGAGTGGGTGTCAGCTTCTCCCTCTGACCTCCCATTTCATGCTTTTTCTCTCTCTCCCTCATTCTGTCTCTCAAATAAATAAATAAATAAAATATTTGAAAAATATGCTTGGTTTATAAGATGGTCCAAAGAAGTATTGATACTTTTGTAGAAAATAACTCGAAGTATTGCTAACAAAAGCAGCAGGAAGGTCTGGGTGCCCGGCCAGTGATTACCCTGCAGAGCTTCTAACCAGTGCCTTTTCTAGAGCTCAGGGTGGTGGGAGCAGTGCCTTGAGGTACAAGAGGCTCTCTCTGTCTCAGTGACCCCTGATGACAGTTTGCCGATTTACTGGTAAGGACAACTACCTCCACTCCACCGAGTGTTCTTGGGTGAGAGAAGATGAGGTGGGGGGGGGGGGCGGAGGGGGGGAGCATGAATATAGGACGGAGACCAGGGAGGGATGTAACCAGAAAGGAATGCAAGTGACCTGTTCCCAAAGCTGCGGTGTCCAGATTTTACCCAAGTGCAATGTGGACACATTGATGAGGTTTTTTTTTTTTTAAGATTTTATTTATTCATTCGAGACAGTGAGATATGGAGAGAGAGAGCATGAATGGGGGAGAGGCAGGAAGAGAGGGAGAAGCAGACTCCCTGTTGAGCCGGGAGTCCGACATGGGGCTCGATCCCAGGACTCCAAGACCTTGACCTGAGCGGAAGGCAGATGCTTAACCATCTGAGCCTTCCAGGCGCCCTATATTGATGAGTTTTAAACTTAAGGAATGGAGACCCCAGATAGGGAGTTTTGAAAGTTCCCTTTGGATGCATGGTGCAGAGGCAAGGTGGAGGGGTTAACGGGAAGGTATTGCAGTGGTCTGAGTGAGGGACGGCAGTGGCTGGATTAATGTAGTGGTGACGGGGCTGGGTAAGAGTGGGTTGGATTTGAGATATTGAGGAAAGAGACTCATTCACTTCTGTGGCTGGGAGTTGGGTGGAACAGGGTGGAGGAAAAGGGAAGGGAGAATGAGAGGAAACTAGAGAACGAAAATTCACTTGTTAATTTTGCCTAGCTATGTCATGAGGTGGGTAGACTGATAGAGAAGTAATCATGTACTTATAAACTATGTATTCTTCACTTAGAAAGATAAGAGGGTTTGGAGCTCTGGTTACAGTATTTAATCAGGGATGTACCTTTCCTGGGACTGGGATTAAAAGGTCTCAAGCCAGGGGAGTGTTTAGGAAGCTGGGAAACTTATGGTTGGGTGAACTGATACCTAATTTTGGGTCTGTCCTTTAACTGGCAGATTGCCTAGCTGTTGCATATACTTTTTATATTTAATCCCTTAATTTCTTTTTGCATTATTTCCGGAAGTGTTGGGAGCCTGGATTACTTAAATTTAGAAAACATATTTTTTAAAGGTTTCAGGGTTCATACAGTCATTTAAATTTAATTTTAAAATATGATATATTATTATTTGGGGGCAAATAATATTTTCTCCAATATTCTTGAACAAATACTAGGGATAAGCAGGGAGATTTGGCTTGAGTTCCAGATAAAATCAGAGAAGTAATGATTATTCTTTTCATTGCACTGCTGAATTAAGGAATGGTACTTCATAACCCATACAAGGTTCACAGACAATGTGTTACAGCAAATGATGTTTGGCCGGAAACTTTCAAGGGTAGTTTTCTGATGCTTTTGTTCCATTTGCCTTTTAAGCCTGGATGCTAGTTGGAGCAGACAGACACCACTGCTATCAAAATGTTATCCACCTCTGGTGCGAGGCCTTTTGGTTGTTTCAGTTTCAGGCAGAGCAATTGCACAGCGATTGGAATTGGTGGAATTAGCCTTTATCTGGCTCAGGCTCCACCTCTCTCCTCCTCGCCTGGCTGGGGGGCCAGGGTGCCCCAGTGGCTCTCTCCTTTCCTGCAGCAGCCTGCTGGCTCTTTGTGTGAGCTGTTATCAATTTCAGTGGCTACGGTTTGTTACTTCTATTTGTACTATAACTAGAAATTTGATAAGGTTATGTGCCTGTCAAATGATTTAGATGTCAGGTGGAGATGCAGCAAAGCGATTTTGACAAGTCAAACATTGGTGCAAAGAGGGGGGACGAGGATGACCTGCCCGCAGAAGAAAGTAAAATCTCTTATAGCCTTGCTTTCTTTCCCTTTTAACTTTAGGTCAGTACTTGAACCTCTTTAATTTGTTCCTTCTTAAGTGAATGTGACATGGTGACTTCCGGCTTCTATCTAAAGGGCAGGGAAAGGGAGGCCTGCCTTTGGAGGGTAGATGCTGGCATTTAAGGACCTTTGACTTTGGATGTTCTGATAAAAACATCTGGGGCTGGAAACTTTTATCTCTGACTGAAGCTGAGATTAAGGTCTTAGAAGACAAGATTTATTAATGCCGGTGTCTCTCACATGCATGTATCACAGAGAGCCTAGTATTTTAAAATCTTTTTTCTATGACTTCTATAGTTGCCACACAGTGTTACATTAGTTTCAAGTGTACAACTTAGTGATTCAGCTTCTCTTTCTGCTAGCTACATTTATGGTGAGGATAACCTACCATCTGTCACCATACAGTGCTGGTACAGTATTACTGAGTCTCTTCCCTATGCTGTGCCTTTTATTCCTGTGACTGATTCACCCCATAACTGGAAGCCTGTATCTCCTACTCCCCTTTACCTAACTTGCCCACCCCCTTACCCCTTCCCTTTGGCAACCATCATTTTGTTCTCTGTATTTATAGATCTGATTCTGGTTTTTGTTTATGAATTTATTTTGTCTTTTAGATTCCACATATTAGTGAAATCATGTATTTATCTTTCCAGTCTAACTTTTTCCACTAGGCATCATACCCTTTAGGTCCATCCATGTTGTCGCACATGGCAAGCTCTCATCCATTTTCATGGCTGCATAATGTTCCATTATATATATTATATACCACATCTTCTTTACGCATTCATGTATTGATGGTCGCTCAAGTTGCTTCCATATTTTGGTTATTGTAAATTATGCTGCAGTGAACATAGTGGGACATATATCTTTTGTTTTTTAAGATTTTATTTATTTATTTGACAGAGAGAGAGATCACAAGTAGGCAGAGAGGCAGGCAGAGAGAGGGAGAAGCAGGCTCACTGCTGAGCAGAGAGCCCGATGCGGGGCTTGATCCCAGGACCCCAAGATCATGACCTGAGCTGAAGGCAGAGGCTTAACCCACTGAGCCACCCAGGTGCCCCGGGACATATATCTTTTTGAATTAATGTTTTTGTTTTCTCTGCGTAAATACCCAGTAGTGAAAGTACCAGATCATATAGTATTTCTGTTTTTAATTTTTTTTTAAGCAGGCTCCACATTCAGTGTGGAGCCCAATGTGGGACTTGAACTCATGACCCTGAGATCAAGACCTGAGCTGAGAGCAAGAGTCATGTGCTTAATTGACTGAGCCACCAAGGCGCCTTTATTTTTAATTTTCTGAAGAACTCTTCTACTATTGTCCACAGTGGCTGCACCAATTTACATTCCCACCAACAGTGCATAAGGGTTCCTTTTTCTCTACATCCTTGCCAACACTTATTATTTCTTATCTTCTTGATTTTGGTCATTCTGACAGGTGAGGTACTATCTCATTGTGATTTTTTTAAAGAA
The DNA here is from genome assembly GCF_002288905.1 of Enhydra lutris kenyoni. Classification (NCBI taxonomy): domain Eukaryota; kingdom Metazoa; phylum Chordata; class Mammalia; order Carnivora; family Mustelidae; genus Enhydra; species Enhydra lutris. The sequence continues at coordinate 4,144,225 of NW_019154126.1, forward strand.
TTTATTTGACACAGAGAGAGAGAGAGAGAGAGAGAGACAGAATGAGCTGTTGGGGGGAGGGTGGTTAAGGGAGAGGGAAAGGCAAGCTCTCCATGGAGCAGGGAGCCTGATATGGGGCTTGATCCCAGGACCCCAGGATCATGACCTGAGGGGATGGCAAATGCTTAGCCGACTGAGCCACCAAGCCTCCCCCATCTCATTTTGATTTTGATTGGCATTTCCTTGATGATGAGTGAGGTTGAGTATCTTTTCATATGTCTATTGGCCATCTATATATCTTCTTTGGAAAAATATCTATTCAGTTCCTCTGCCCATTTTTAAATCAGGGTTTTTTTTTTTTTGTTGTTGTTGTTTTTTGTTTTTTGTTTTTTTGCATGCTGAGTTGTATAAGTTCTTTATATATTTTGGATATTAACCCCTTACTGTTTATATCATTGGCAAATATCTTCTCCCATTTAGTAGGTTGCCTTTTCATTTTATTGATGGTTTCTTACATTGTGAAAAAGCTTTTTATTTTGACATAGTCCCCATAGTTTATTTTTGAGGAAACCTAGAATTTTTAATAAGCTTTAGGCACCTTCCTTTTAGGTGGAGGTAAAGGCCCAGGCTTGGCAACGTATGTTGTTGTCCTGTGTTCTGTGGTCCAGATCGTGATCCCAGGAGCATTGCTCCTTGGCTTGTCATACTGTCTGTTGAACAAGGAAGCAGTTAAGACAGGAATGATGGGTTTACGTTTCTTAAATACTTTCAGTTTTTTTCTTGATTGATTAAATAACATGTATCTCTGAGCTTTCATGATATCTGCATCTCTTTGCAGCTTACATTGAATCAATGTGTACACACACACACACACACACACACAGCTTTGCTGTGACATCTGCCTCAGCAGGACATTCCCCATTTTGCCAGTGGGAGGTTGGGCAGTAGATACCCGAGGAAAGGCTGATGTGATCAGGAGGTCCTGCTGGAGTTGTGGGCACGCGTCTAGTATTCTGCCCCTGGGTTTTGTGAGGTTATGGAATGAATGTAGGTATTCAGTGTAACTCATCTTGACAGGGGTTTCATTATACTCTGCAGGCACAGTTCAAAGAAATAATAAATTTATATTCAGGGGAGTTTTGTTTGAGTTTATTTAAAGAAATGAAACACGCACAATCACTGTAATAGCTCTTGCTACTGGAGTATTGATGGTGCTGACAAAGAGAAGACTCAGACCAGATGGTTTCCAAACAGTGGAACCACCTGGCTCTTTGGCAATGCTGGCATATCCCTGTTTCTCAAATAGCTATACTCTCATGGACTGCGAAATGTGTAAGTGAGACATTCATGGGCTCAGGCAGAATGACATCCCAGAATCTGAATTACTAAGAGACTTATTAGAACACTTACCCGCGACAGTTCAAACCAGCTCCTCTCTTCCACTTCCATTACCTTTAGAGTTCCATTGTTTTCTTCTTACTCTTCGTGACTATAAAACCCAGGTATTTATTTCTACATTGCAAAGAAATGAGTTATACTGCTTCTTGAGATATATATTCTGGAGGGAAAAGAAAGACCTTTTGTCCTTTTGGGTAATGGACTCACCCAGACCCTATTAGTGTTTCAGACCCAAGGGGAGTCACTTAAGTCAAGTTAGCAAGGGAACAATAGAATGGCACCTGTAGCACCATGAAATTACACTAAAATGTGAAACTTGAAACTTCATAAAAATACAACCAAGATAAGATATTAATCAGTGTGCAGACTTATGCAGTAGTTTTTCTCATTATAATGTTAAACTTGGGAAATCCCTTGAATTATTTTAGTGTTTGATTTTTCATGTTGGAAATCAGAGTTAATTTAAAAGTAAAAATATTGAATAATCTACAGAACTAAGTTGGGGCTTTAAGGAAGACAGCAATCATTTTAGGGACAGAGGGAGCTCGGTTGGTTAAGTGTCCCACTCGATTTTGGTTCAGGTCATGATCTCAGGGTGGTGAGATCAAGCCCTGTGTGGGGCTCCTCACTGAGTGCTGAGTCTGCTTAAGATTCTCTCTCCCCTTCTCTCCCTCTACCCCCCCACTCCCCTCCTCCCACCACCACACCCACTCTCTCCTCTCCTCAACCATTTTTTTAAAAAGATTTATTTATTTATTTATTTATTTGAGAGAGAGAGAGCAGGGGGAGAGAGGGAGAGAAGCTTGAGCAGACTCCTTACGGAGCTTGGAACCTGATGAAGGGCTTGATCTCATGACCTTGAGATCATGATCTGAAATCACCACCAGAGCTGAAACCAAGAGTTGGGTGCTTAACGGACTGTGCCACCAGGTGCCCTGACAGCAGGGATTTTAAAGTTTCATTTTGAAGTACTGGAGTTACCTTATTTACCCACTCATTTGATGAATGCTTACCAAGCATCTAATTGGTTGTGTCTACAACCATTAAACAGCCAGTAGTGGCTAATGTATGTCACATGTAAGACAATTTAAAAATTATTTAAGATTTTGTTCATGCTGTTGTTTAAAAATCTAATCTTTTTAAAGAAATAATGGTATATTTTCATTAAAATTGCATTTCAGTCTAAGTGAATGAAGTTTACAAAATGTTTGAATCACTGTCTTGTAGCATAATATGGTAGAAGGAGCAAAGGCTTTGGGACAGCAGATCTGGGTTTGAATCCTGACTCTGCTGCTTATAAGATGCTGGTGCTTGGCTTGTGTCTTAATCACTAAGCCACAGTTTCCTGTATTAGTTAGGGTTCTTGGCTGCAAGGGATGGGAAACCCAACCTTTGCTGAGCAAAATGATAATTTCTTTGGAGAATATTAGGGTACAAAAATTCAAGGGTAGAAATGTACCTGTTTGAGCTTTAGGGGTGGTAGGAATCAGAAATCAAATGCCATCAGATCAGGACTCTCTTTCTGCCAGATGGGCTGCATCCATCCCTCTGGATTCTGGTGGTGGTAAACATGCCTGTAGACAGTTCCAAAGTTTTATATCTTAGAGATTTCACTGGCAGAGGCGAGACTCACTCTACACTTTGGGTCCCAGTTCCCAAATCCCCCAAAACATGATGACTTGGACTGGCATAGGCCAGATGATGACTACCTTTGGGTCCATTCGATGTTGGTGAAGGAAGTGGGTCATGTAGGAAAATGGCACCTTTTGAGGAAGCATCAATAGATGGAGTGAGGCATGAAACCATTACGAGAAGGATGGAGGTTTTGGGTGGGACCAGAGAGTGGGTTTCCATTACACTTCTCATATGTAAAAAATGGTAACGTAAATATCTCTTTTGCAGAGTGATTTTGGAGATTAAACAAGAGAGTCTGTCAAATGTCTAGTATAATGTTAGTCTGATACCTTGTAGCTCTTGAATAAATCCCAACTGCTATTACAGAGCAGGGAGGCAACAAACCAACATTTCTCAAAACTGGCACCTGCAATCAATGTGAAACTCTCACTCTTCACTAAGAATCCTAGGAAACCATAATTCTTCACTTCATTCTTCAACATTGCTCATATATTTGTTTCTAATCATTTCTTTCTTGTGGAAGACCTGAGTTACTACTGAGTTTCTGGTTGTAGCATAGATATGTTAATAACCTATACAAATTTCTAGGCAATTTATGTTTTAAATAAAATTCTGTATTAAGAATTTAATCTCGGGGGCACCTGGGTGACTCAGTCACTGAAGTGTCTGACTCTTGGTTTCGCCTCACGTCGTGATCTCAGGGTCGTGAGATCAAGCCCCGTGTCAGGCTCTGCACTCAGCAGGGAGTCTCCTCCAGGATTCTCTCTCTCCCTCTGCCCCCTCCCTGCTCTCTGTTTCTCTCTAAAATAAATAAATAAATCTTTAGAAAAAATAATTCAATCTCTTAAATTTTTTTTGATTAAAATATCTTGCTGTGATCCATAGGGTTTTCTGGCTGGCAAAGGCGGTCTGTCATGGAAGCTCTTCTCAGTGTCATTTGTGCGTGCATTAAGTATAATGCATTTAGATTTATTCTTCTTCTGCTTTCTTTTTGTTTGTTTGTTTTTGCTGTGTTACAGGTTTTATTTTCCTGTTTTTCAGTTTTGAAGATGGGGAAGAAGCATGTTTTCTTATAGGAAAGCAGTCGGTGTTGCCCCAAGGAGAATGCCATTGCAGGTGTGGGAAGGTTGTTAGGACCAGTTCTAATGACATTGTCAATCTGTTAGGGAGCAGGCACATGTAAGAAAAGGGAAGAATCATCTGTCACTTTCATCAGCTGTGACTCTGAGCTTAAGGACGGGTGATTTTCACTTTCATGACTGTTGTGTGTTTGTTCAGCTGTTTGCATTTGCTTGATTCTTGATTTTATCCTTATTTCTTTTCTTCTCTGTAGTTTGGATGTAGCTTTCTTTCCTGAGTTACGGATTTCCTAATTAGTTTTTTTAAACTGGAAATTACCCATTTTCTGATACTTAGTAATTTAAAACATGCATGCAGGAATGTTCCTTCTTGTAACTTACTATTCTCTCCTTAATTTAACCTTGTGTGATAACTTCTGGTTCAAAATAATTTCAACAATGTTCTAATCTGTGTGTGAATTAGGCTGTTTATATTTAAAAATCCTTATCATGTCATGGGATGAGACTGGCTCTCTCTAAAGGATTAAGAGTTAAGAGAACACGTGTCCAGAAATCAAAATTCATAAATTGCCTGAATTATTAAATGTTGTTTAAAAAGGAACATGGCAACATAAAACAGCAGTATTCAGGCTCTGTGAGTCAATTACTCTTCAGTAGTATATCAGGTATGAGAATATTAATTGTTTTTTGCTCCTTTGGTATCCCAACAGTTAACTGGATGATACTATAGTTTCTGGAAAAAGTTAATCAACAACAAATACTTAGTTTATTCCCCAGAGTAATTTATAACTCATAGACAGAATTTGGTGGATTAGTTACACTTTCCTCCGGTAAAATTCCTGGTGAAAATATGCATTATGTGTATAATATAATTTAGGCTCCAATTTTCTTCATTAATGTAGATATGATTTTCTGGTTTGAATCAATACTTCCATTAATACTACAGTTTTGGGAGTGGCATTCTTTCTCCCTGACCTGATCCTTACCAAGAGAAAACATAAACAATTTTTTCTTTCAGAAAAAACAAAACAAAACAAAACAAAACCACATATTGGATGAAAAGTGTGATAATTTTTGTCCCTTTTATGGAGCTGTAAGTTCCATTGCAGTTAATGAATTCGCAAAAATTTTAAGTCACGCAAACCTTCTGGTATCTTCTACTAAGAAATATTCAATTAGTTCCACTTTCCTCTCTGCTTATTTATAGGACACTGTCTCTATCTTATGTGTATTTGGTTTGACGGTTTTTTTTTAAATTTTATTTATTTATTTGACAGAGAGAGAGAGAGAGAGAGATCACAAGTAGGCAGAGAGGCAGGCAGAGAGAGAGGAGGAAGCAGGCTCCCTGCTGAGCAGAGAGCCCGATGCGGGGCGCAATCCCAGGACCCTGAGATCATGACCTGAGCTGAAGGCAGAGGCTTAACCCACTGAGCCACCCAGGCGCCCCAAGGTTTGACGGTTTTTATTTGGTGTTTTTTTTTTTTTTTTTTTTTTTGGCCAGAGGAATTGAAGAATAATGTCTGGGGAGGTGCCAGAGAGAGATTTGGTCTCCTATTCTCTCTGTCACTTCCTTCACACTCCCTTTCTTCGTCGATGAAAATGGGCATTGAAATGTGTACCTGCGAGGATTTATCTGAAGATGATATAGACAAAGCCCTTCTTGGTTGTTTTTTCATTTATTTATTTATATTCTCTTTCAATCCCCTAAAAGACTGAAGGAGCCCCCCAATTCAGGGGCCCCTGTGCTGAGATGGGTTGGTTCTCTAGCTATTTGGCTACTGTTAGTAAGTCAAGACGTGCCTGTGAGAGTGGAATGCTGAGTGCTCCTTACACAGCACGGTTGGCCTCCCCACCCTGGCTCTGCTCACATGATACAGAAAGGGCTCAGTGCAGTGCCTGGGACATCGAGAGCACAGAGATGTCAAGTGTTCTTACCATCATCTCATTGATTCTCACAATGGTGCTACTGATACTGTTACCATTATGCTTATTTTGTACTCGAGAAAACTGAGGCTCAGAGAGATTAAGTAACTAGCCTAAGGTCACACAGCTATTAAAAGGTGGAGTCAGGGCCCATGATGAGTTTGTCAAAATCCTGTTAGGGTTGTAGGGGTGAATTTTAATGATCTTAGCTTATTGAGAAGTCAGCTAAGTTGTGCAGTTAAGATCTACTTTATGTATTTAGAGTACATGTTTAGAATAAAATGTAGATTTCAATTTTGTTTAAAGATTTTATTTATTTATTTATTTGATAGAGAGGGCACACAACCAAGTGGAGGGAGAGGAAGAAGCAGGGCCCCCCTGCTGAGCAGGGAGCCTGATGTGGGGCTCCATGTGGGGCTTGATCCCAGGATCCTGGGATCATGACCTGAGCCAAAGGCAGATGCTTAACCAACTGAGCCACCCAAGCACCCCTAGATTTCAATGTTTTCTAAGTAAAGGAACTCCAAATCTGTTGCAGCTATATTGCGAATATACATAAAATACTGACAAATCTGTAAATATCAGTAAGTACCTCTGTGAATGCAATGGAAGGCTAATTTAAGGCTTAGAAATCTATGAATTTAAAAAGATTTAATGCTTTTTAATCATGTTTAAAAAGGTAATTAAAATTTTAATTTTATTTAATTAACCATAAATTTACAAATTATGAGATTAATTTAAAGAAAAACGAATTCTCTTTTGAGCTCATTCGACTTAACATTTGTTAAAATTAACTTCATCTTAAAAAATGCCCTTAATCAGATTTTCCTTTGTAACTCTTTAATTCCCATCTAGCGTTGTGAGATTAGCCAATTTTCTGCATTTTAGATGTTAAAAATACAAAACCAGATAGTAATCAATCATGAAATAGTTATTAAGCTTTTAATATATGCTTAACATGAAGCAAAATGCAATGAGATAGAAAGAAGCATGTGGTCCACATTCTCTAGTACTTTAAAATCTACAGAACTGTACATGATGGTACGCAATTGAGTGCTAAATTTTGCAGATCGAACTAGGAATTTTGCGTGTAGTTTAAAAATGATGCAACTCTCACAATCCCCCCTTGAAGAAATGTCAAGTATCCATCATGTCATAAAAGATAATAAAATTGGTCATTGATTTCATTGTATCAGATGGACACTGTTAAATGTATGAAATAAAGAGCAGGATAACATGAATCAGTAATAAATATGCCTGTAGATTTTAGGCCTCCGTTAAACATTTTCTGACAAGGTAAGCTGCTTTAGAGCTAAATAATGTTCTCCTTTTGCTTACCCTTCGGCCCCTGGATTCTTCTTAGCCATCTGGTCTATTGTGATAGACCCAGGACCCCCTTGTACTGCTACTATTCCTCGTTAATCCATGTTTGCAATCCCTTTTGCAACACCCTCTCTCCATTTCTGTTTTTCCAACCTTTTTGCTTCAACCCTGTGTTGGCCACTGTAGCAAAACGACTTCATTAAGATGAAGAAATGAATGAGTAACTTAACTTTCCGCATATGGACGCCCGCCAGCCAAGTTCTTCACCATTTATGGAAAACCCAAGTCTGGGTACCTCAGCTTCCCCATCTGGGCTTTTAAAACTCTGACCCTGCTTTCTTTGAAAATGCTTTATTGTAAGATATAAGAAGCATGTGGTCCATTGATACCTTCCAACAACGCGGACATCAGCACCAGTGACACTCCCCTCACATCTTCCCATGAGCAGATCTCACAAGAGCCTTGGATATTGTCCTTGTCAAGTTTCTTTCCCTCCTTTATTTACCGCCTATGTATGTATTCTTTGCATCTTTCCCCTTCAACAGAATGTTTATGAGATTTGTATGTATTGGATCCATGCAGCTGTAGTTCATTTATTTTTACTCCTGGATAATAATATATTATACGAATATAATATAGTTCATTCATTCTCCTGTGGATGGGTACTTGGGTTATTTCCAATTTTCTTTTTCTTTTCTTTCTTCTTCTTTTTTTTAAGAGAGATTGTGCTTGAGCCGGGGCTGGGTGAGTGAGGGGTGGGCAGAGGGAAAGAGAGTCTTTGTTTTTTTTTTTTTAACTTATTTTTAAATTATTTTTTATAAACATATAATATATTTTTTACCCAGGGGTACAGGTCTGTGAATCACCAGGTTTACACACTTCACAGCACTCACCATAGCACTTACCCTCCCCAATGTCCATAACCCCACCCCCCTTCTCCCAACCCCCCTCCCCCCAGCAACCCTCAGTTTGTTTTGTGAGATTAAGAGTCACTTATGGTTTGTCTCCCTCCCAATCCCATCTTGTTTCATTTATTCTTCTCCTACCCGCCAAGCCCCCACATTGCATCTCCACTTCCTCATATCAGGGAGATCGTATGAT
>NW_019154126.1:4152762-4153479 GCF_002288905.1 Enhydra lutris kenyoni
GTTGATGGACATCTAGGTTCTTTCCATAGTTTGGCTATTGTGGACATTGCTGCTATAAACATTCGGGTGCACGTGCCCCTTCGGATCACTACGTTTGTATCTTTAGGGTAAATACCCAGCAGTGCAATTGCTGGGTCATAGGGTAGCTCTATTTTCAACTTTTTGAGGAACCTCCATGCTGTTTTCCAGAGCAGCTGCACCAGTTTGCATTCCCACCAACAGTGTAGGAGGGTTCCCCTTTCTCCGCATCCTCGCGAGCATCTGTCATTTCCTGACTTGTTAATTTGAGCCATTCTGACTGGTGTGAGGTGGTAACTCATAGTGGTTTTGATTTGTATTTCCCTGATGCTGAGTGATATGGAGAACTTTTTCATGTGTCTGTTGGCCATCTGGATGTCTTCTTTGCAGAAATGTCTGTTCATGTCCTCTGCCCATTTCTTGATTGGATTGTTTGTTCTTTGGGTGTTGAGTTTGCTGAGCTCTTTATAGATTTTGGACACTAGCCCTTTATCTGATATGACATTTCCAAATATCTTCTCCCATTCTGTCAGTTGTCTTTTGGTTTTGTTAACTGTTTCCTTTGCTGTGCAAAAGCTTTTGATCTTGATGAAATCCCAATAGTTCATTTTTGCCCTTGCTTCCCTTGCCTTTGGCGATGTTTCTAGGAAGATGTTGCTGCGGCTGAGGTCGAAGAGGTTGCTGTCTGTGTTCTCCTCA
>NW_019154126.1:4153579-4154455 GCF_002288905.1 Enhydra lutris kenyoni
ATATTTATTCTTCCAATCCAGGAGCATGGAACATTTTCCATTTCTTTATGTCTTCCTCAATTTCTTTCATGAGTACTTTATAGTTTTCTGTGTATAGATTCTTTGCCTCTTTGGCTAGGTTTATTCCTAGGTATCTTAAGGTTTTGGGTGCAGTTGTAAATGGGATTGACTCCTTAATTTCTCTTTCTTCTGTCCTGTTGTTGGTGTAGAGAAATGCAACTGTTTTCTGTGCATTGATTTTATATCCTGAAACTTTACTGAATTCCTGTACAAGTTCTAGCAGTTTTGGAGTGGAGTCTTTTGGGTTTTCCACATATAGTATCATATCATCTGCAAAGAGTGATAGTTTGACTTCTTCTTTGCCGATTTAGATACATTTAATTTCTTTTTGTTGTTTTATTGCTGAGGCTAGGACTTTTAGTACTATGTTGAATAGCAGTGGCGATAGTGGACATCCCTGCCATGTTCCTGATCTTAGCAGAAAACCTTTCAGTTTTTCTCCATTGAGAATGATATTTGTGGTGGGATTTTCATAGATGGCCTTGATAATATTGAGGTATGTGACCTCTATCCCTACACTTTGAAGAGTTTTGATCAAGAAAGGATGCTGTACTTTGTCAAATGCTTTTTCAGCATCTATGGAGAGTATCATATGGTTCTTGTTCTTTTTTTATTAATGTATTGTATCACATTGATTGATTTGCGGATGTTGAACCAACCTTGCAGCCCTGGAATAAATCCCACTTGGTCGTGGTGAATAATCCTTTTAATATACTGTTGGATCCTATTGGCTAGTATTTTGGTGAGAATTTTTGCATCTGTGTTCATCAGAATATTGGTCTGTAATTCTCTTTTTTGATGGGATCCTTGTCTGGT